>NW_013952545.1:155294-181578 GCF_001266775.1 Austrofundulus limnaeus
AAAAGCAAATGTGTTGGTAAAAGTATAAAGTAAATGTGAGCGGTTAGAACTTCCAAAATTACATTTATTAGGAAGTGGGGAAAAAAATCGATAAAGTTACATTGTTATATTGTTGTTATATTATGTTATACTAAAATTTTAATGTTTACAAATTTGGGATACACTGGGCTGCTTGTTTCAGTTGCATATATACAGAATCTCTGCCACGGTTGGCAACATACAGCTGATAAGTCCTGCTGGAATGTGAGATGATTTGTGTTTTACAGGTGTGATGGATCGTGAAAAAAAATAATAGGATGTCAGAATGCTATGTACATTTACTTTGTACTTTCCACTGCTTACTTTCTTTAAAATGTAACAAGTAGAAAATACAGATCATTCTGTGAGAATGTAAGGAGTAGAAGTGAGAAGTTGTCTGACAAATAATTTTTCAAGTACAGGTAACCAAATTTTCTACTTAAGTACTTTTACTTTTTTTCATTTTACAACTCAGTGAAGATCCCAGAGGTTGCAGTATGAAACAAATTCACCTAACATGAAAGCTCCGATCAGCATCTTTATAGTATCAAGTGCTGTTGTGCATTTGCTCAAGAAAGATACTCCTTATGAGGGAGGCATTTCAGATGCTTTGAACACAGTGGAAACCTGGGCACAGAGACTCCTGGGGGTCCCATCGTGTGAGCTACAGACACCCCCCACCACCACCACCCTTTCCCCAAGCTCATTTGCTCATCACGAGGGAGGACACTCCTGCAAACGGTGATGGTATCTGAGGACAAAAATGAAAACCCACTGGCACCGGTGACAAATGTATACAAGCCTATTTCAGTACGAACTCACTATCTTTCCCCCCCTCTCCTACGTGCTCAGTGAGCTTGTATAATAAATAAATAAGTCATAAAGAGAAGAATCGTTTGATGTTACCTTGTGCTGCCTGAGGCTAACACTACACCGGGGAGCATTGCCACCCCTAGCACACACATTTACACAAATACACACTCCCATGAGAAGACACGAACATAAGGGGTGGAAGAAGATGAGCAGGTTGTCTGCCCACGAGGCTTGGCTGACCACCTTCAAATCCAGAAGAGTTACACACCTAAGAGTGTGKCATGTACACCTGCTCTGACACACTGAGAAAACTAAAAGTGTGTACAGGGATTTATGTGGTACAGCCACAGAATTCATGTAAACACTCAGAAATGTCTAGATCAAGGGTGGACAACTGTTGAACGTGGGCCATATGTGGCCCTCGGGTGACTCCTGACTGGCATGTTTACTTAGAACCAGAAAAAGAGCTTAGAATCTAAGCTCTACTTCAGGAGCGCCGTTTTTTAAGAACAATAAAACGTTTTTACTTTGGGAAATAGACTGTCTGTTCACAGAATTTCAAGGCAAATCAATGTGTTTAATCTGCTCAGTTATACTGTCTGTCACTAAGAATTTTAATATGTCGTTGCTCCAATACGTTGCACAAAGCTAAATATGAGAAGTTTACTAAGTCGCAAGTACATAAACAGCAACTTTTTTAGTAGAACCAGTATCAAGACATGAGTCTGCACTTAAGTTGTCTTGTGCCGTTGCACTCCAGCTCACTATAATAGGTGTTTTTTTGTTTTTCTTCAAACATTTTGCATTCACATTTATTAAAAAAGTAAAACTGTTATCCAYGCATTTTAACATGAAATATGTTAAGTTACTACACTATATTAGTTTAAAGGCACGGTGTGTAGGATTTGTTGTTTTCAGCGCCATCTAGTGGTTGAGTGGTTGAATTGTCCTCCCTGGTCCTCCCCCCACCCCCACCCCTGCTCCCAAATGCAAAGGAGTTTCTACGGTGTCTCTCAGGTGTCAAAAACCTTTGATAATTCAAACCACGATGTCTACCAGCAGCTTCAGGGCTAGTGATGTTTCAAGTGGTAAGATTATGAGCTTTAATAAGTAAAATTATCCCAGCTACAATGACAGACAACAAATATTACATTTATAGTATTACAACTAAAACCGTTTTTGAAGCCGCCACCGCAGTTTGTCCTTCATGAGCCTTCGTAGGCAAGATGGCGGTGCAAGATGGCGGCTGCCTGTAGTGGGGACCCGCGACCATGGAGATATAAACAGCTTTTATAAGGTAAAAATAATAAAACAAGGTCTTTGTCTGCAATGATTAGACATGTTTTTTTTATTGTCATTAGTGATTTTCTCAATTTCGGCTAAAAGAATTAACAAAATCCTACATACTGTACCTTTACTGACTGGATTCTATTATTATTGATCATTACGTAAATTAGCACAAATAATTGTTTTTTATAAATATAAAATTATTTGATCATATGTTACTAAGTCAGATTATTTATTCCATAACCTCAAAAAAATTTACATTCTCAGACCTTCTTTTCCCTTTCTCTATAGCTGTCCAGTATTGTTTTAACTTATCACCTCTACCCTAGTAAAACAAAAATACTCCATCCTGGGGAAACAACAACCATTTGAATTTCCTATAAGCTTCCTCTGCATCTGTTTTGATATAAACTGCATGTTTCAGTGCACATTCTGAAAAAAAAAATGTAGTTTTGGCTAAATCATTACATTGTAAATTAATCACATCACTCTTCAGCCACCTATTTGTTCTCCTAAAAAGTTTCACCTCACACATACACAGACTGCTCTTCAGCCAGGTTCCTCCTCAGTAACAATTTTCTTAAACCTTATTTTTAAATTACTTTTAAATTTAGTTATGACCTACAGTAATTTCATTCTCACCTCAAACTATAGTGTAGGAGACTAAAGTAATAAAACATGTAAACTATGTCTCAGTAAATTGCTTCTTTTTACATGTAGTTTTTAGAGACATTGCAAAAAGTTAACATTTAAAGTTAACACTTATTTGGCTGCTGTTGCTGGCTAAACAAACCCAAGGATAATCGATTCAGTTCTAACACCACTAACTATATTTTTAGCCAATACATAATGGATTGACACTGCATGGTGAAGTTTGGCCTGTGGCGTACCTAAAGCTGACATATTTGATCACTAAATGTTAATCATTCTATGACTTGATCCTCTCAAAGGGTTGGAAAAATAAAGTGAAAAATACGAGGGCTGCTTAACTGTTGTTGTTTTAGTCTGTGTTTGCCTGGTGGCACTGGCCCACACTGATGCTACAGTCTTTTAGCTGGCATATGTTAGAATGTGGGGGATTTAATCTTCTATGCCTCACAGCTGGGGCCTCGTTAAATAATGTAAGACTCACAGGGGCAGTCTGTGGCTCAATTTTACGTTTGCCCTCTTCAAAAACCTGCTTATTTTTTGCCAATGAAGCTGCTGAGAGATTTGTGGGCAAATAAAAAGATGACGGAGAACAGTTTAGAGCTGTAAGACGCTGTACTTTGCTGAAACAGGAGTAATCATAATATATTTAAACACTGAGTGGCGTAATTAAATAGTAGAGCAACCAAGGGAATGATGGATTAGAGGTGGAAATCTTGTTTAGGAAACAATTAACAGCAGTGTGTGCACTGTRAACCTCTCAGCACGCCGTTTCCTTGAATTCTAAATTCAAACCATGGTGTGGCTTTGTCACAGACTGGAAATATTAATAGAACAAGTGCACCGAGGATTGCATRTGCACACTCAGACTCTGAAACAGTGTTGTTGAGAAAACTCTTAATCTAAGAGTCAGGATTTCTGATTTGACACAAGAACTGTAAATTGAGACCATGTTTTAAGTGAMAATCATAGTTTAGTTTTGTGTGCATGGCTTGCAAAACTACTTTTGGATGTACACATTATTGTACTGCCCACCTTCACCCACAGTATCCCACTTTGGCAGTCGCCGTCTTTCCCTTTGTTCATGACTGAATCTACAGTAGATTGCTAACATCAGGGCTATTCAACYAAATTGCTCCGGGGGCCACAGTTACTGCCGGCCAACAGCTGAGGGGCCGAACGTCCAGCAATTAAAGTCATTATGTAAATAAACCAAGTATTACAAGGATCGGTTACCTTTTGCATTTGTTTATTTTGCTGCATTTAATCATGAATACAACACACAGAACCCTATGTAATAAAAGTGAWATTAAATATCAAAAACAAAAAGAACACATCATGCCTCCAATACAAATATTATTTTTTGACACTTGCCACATTTGTGAACTGATTTAATTTTTTTTAACTTACCTTAATTTTATCTTGTACTGCTTGTAGTTTTAAGTGTCTTGGATGTTCATACAAATGTTTTCTTTTTACCAGCTTTAGCTAAGATTCTGACATTTCTGTAGATAACACACTTCTATGTCTAACAAAAAAATATTATAGGAATTAAAGTAGGAAACCGGGAGTTTGGGCTTAAGAGATTWATGAAMCAATTGACAGGCTGGATTTTGGTCACCAGCAGGCCTGATGTGGCTCACAGGCCACCAGATAACTAGCCCTGGTTTACATGATTTTCCTGTGCACGAGTTGGGTTTTTCAGTGTACTCTGGTTTCCTCTTTCAGACAAAAAGTTTCCTTGATTTAAACAATTTTTTAAAAAACATTAGTAGTATTATCATTTTCATTATTATTATTAGTAGCAGTGGTAGTAGTGGCAGTAGTAGTAGTAGTGTTTTGTGCGCATTTACAAGTTTTTATGCAAGTTTCCATGTTTTTATGCAAGCATGCTATMCATACAAATGATGGTGGATGCTTACATCCATGACTGTATTTGTGCTCRTGCTCATTTGATGGGGGCCAAAACACACAGGTGAAAAGCTGCCCAAAGGGTGATTGAAGTTTCTGACATTTTAAGGCTATTGAAAACAAAAGCTAATAGGCAGCACCACGTGCCGGAATCGTGTCTGGTTCATGTTTAACAAAACAAGGTCACAGAGGTTGTCAGGCCATGAATTCCATAAATAACTTGATAATGGGATTTTAAAACAAGCCATCCACCAGTCATCTCACACCCTCCCCTTTTGCCCATAACGGAAGCTGTGTGTTTGTGTGTGTGTGTGCATTTGTGTGCCTTTGGAATAGAAGGAATATTAGAATGCAAATGGATTCACACCGCATCCTCATAAACAACGGTGTTCATTTAACCCCCGACCCCTGCATTTAACTGCCCATCAAGTCATTTGTGTTGGGCAAGACACGTGGAAGTAGGTTGAGAAAGGCCAGCAGGCGTGCTCACGCATGTGTGTTTGTGGAGCTAAGCAAGGGCAGAGCACCRACATGCAAACTTCTGCACATTAATGTGTGTTTACAAAGACAATATGTGTGTGTTTCCTTGCATATTTCAGCATTCTTTTTATTTTTTTTATTCCTTCTAGAGTTGTACGCGTCAGCGTGTCAGCACCTGCATCTGTGTGGATGCTCTCGTTATTTTTTCTCCAGGCATGGGCGTCAGAGTTTACCATTTGCGATGCTCAATTAATCTTGTCAGCATGCATTTACAGGGGAATTGAACACCKTTTAAAGTGGGCCTGGCTTTGTCACTGTCTCCTTCTGCGACACTTACAGGAACACAGAGAGCAGGAAAATGAAGTTGATAAAAACACATTAGAGTCCTCTTTAACATACAGCAGTGGCAGAATTCTCACCAAACAGTAAACCGTTCTACAAATCTTCAATTCCATTAACTTTTCTGAGACCAGGGCCCGTCTTTACATTTATTTATGTCCTTTAGTTATTTGTATTTATTATTGATTCATTTTAAATAAAATAAACATATTGTACTTTTTATTCCGCTTRATGTCTTAGAATATTGTTTCTATTCTCCAGCTCTAAAGGAACAGTTCCTACACATCGCAACAGCTTTCTTTCCTCTTTACCCTGAGCCCATTCACCCACAGAAAAGTCATCTCTATTGTTAAGCATAAGAGTTACCAGTGAGGTATAAAAAAATGGACAGTTACAAAAATCTGCTTATCCTCTGTAAACAACATATGGGAAAAAGCACAAAAAGAGAATGAATACCCAGATAGTAAAAGATGTTCAATGTTGATTCATGGTCGAAAAAGTTGATTTTTTTAAACTTTTTGTATAATTTCAACATGGATTCAATATCATGCCTAACCATATGTCAATGTTGATTCACTCATATTTTGCTATCTATGTAGAGATTAACTGACAGAACTGTGCAATAAAAAACATAGTAAAAAACAATGATTTCTCAAAGACAATAAAAGAAAATGTGAAATTTTGTGAGATTAGAAGAGTTTTCTTTGGTCAGCAGCTCCTGCTCAAAGAAATTCTTAAATCTTACGGTCTTGGAAACATAATTTAGGTAAAATAAGAAGAAATGTCAATACTAAAAGAAAATAAGTTGACACGCAAAGAGACAGATGACAGAAAAATGCCGTTAGTCATGCCAGGGAAGGAGATATAAGGAGTGAAAYGAAAGAAGGCTGAGAAAGAGTGCGAGCAAGCATGGCTCATTTTAAGAGGGCACACTTTGTTCAGCCCCCTGTCTCTTAATCCTGGGCGTTTGTCGTGGCTAATTATGGTGGACAAGCCTCTTTATCGAACCTGCTCCTGCCATCAGCATTAGGATGCATGAGCTGCGCCTGTTGTTTTAAACGCTCTCATTAACCACACAAATCAGCGCTGTTGACAGAGTGCTTTTGAATTAAGCGTCGCACCCCCACTGCCGCGCGCCAATGCTTGCAGGGCCCAGGACAAGGAGCAATTT
Organism: Austrofundulus limnaeus; assembly: GCF_001266775.1. Classification (NCBI taxonomy): domain Eukaryota; kingdom Metazoa; phylum Chordata; class Actinopteri; order Cyprinodontiformes; family Rivulidae; genus Austrofundulus; species Austrofundulus limnaeus. The sequence continues at coordinate 161,962 of NW_013952545.1, forward strand.
ATAACACCATTAGCCACACTCGCCGAGGTTACAGGCATCAAAATTGTTCACGTCTAATTATTCTTAATGGATACAGGGAGGGAGCGACGCTCAGGACAGCTTTTTCATTAGCCCTCAATCAAGAGGGTCGGGGGAGAGAGGGGTGGGCCAAATGTACTGCTCAGGCAAACGGGGAAATCAAAAATAATCATGTTTGCTTTTTTCATAATACAACACGAATGCATAGATGAGGAAGTGGGAGGGGGGTGGGGTTCGGGGGTTGGAGGGCGACTGAGTGAGGAGATGCAGAGAGAAAAAGGAAGCACTGCTCTTGACATTAGAAAAATTCTTACTGTTAAAACACACACACACAGAAGAGTGACGGTTCATTTGCTTTTACTGCCTTGCAGACTAATGGCTGAGTAAACTTATGCTTCTAAGACTTTGTTATTGCTTAATAAATGCAAAAGTGAAGTTCAAAAAGCAAAACATTTAATTGTTCAGAGAGCTGCTGATTAGGTTTCACCCATGTGCTCTTATGTGCGATTGGTCACTTTAACTGATAATGGAATATCTGTGGCATAACTTCTTTTTATTAATGCATCAGTACAGTCTGATAAATAATTTAGTGTTGGTCGGCTAATAAATTTGAACAGAAAACACTTTAGTTATTGGCTGAGACACACGCTAAAGCATAAAATGTAAGTAAACTGTATGTTGTTTAACGGTGTATCACATTTCAAACTCATACTTGCAATTAAACTCCTCTAAAGAGAGGTCAGTCATATTTTATCTGCCATCCCATTGGGACACCCAGAAGACAAAAAAAGGAGGAAAGCCAAATAGTGAGTGTTAACCATCGTTTTACAAGCCATTAAGCGGAAAGACATTACCACACGACACAGTCCCTTAACAAGGACTGACATATGCGAGGGAGGCAGTTAGCACCTAACATTAAGATGCTGAAGCCCACTGATGAGATGGGACATTGTTCATGTGGGAGGTATCTGTATTAATTAGGTTATATTCAGCCGCRCTCTACAAGTCCCCTCACCACGATAACTACTACCCACCCTGCACCCCCACCTTGACCTAATGTGGTATGGCCTATTAGCATGGTGAAAACTGAAACTCTCTGTTGGAAGGAAATAACTGAAAGGATACGAGGTGACAGAATGTGGCAGAAGGAATTTAACGCAGTAATCACCCTCCTGCTGTGCTTTAATATCAGTCCTCTTCTCATTACGAAATTCAAAGATGCAGATAGGTTTGATGAAATTGTATTTAAAAAAATAACCTTCACTGTGAGGTTTAGGACTTTGTTTATATTTGATAGAAGAACCGTTTGTAAAAAAAATATGCCCCCTTTACAAGATCATACCAGGGGTGAGGGCCGTCTCAAATCTWGTTTAGATACAGAAGGACAGCAAATTGAGATGTTTTAGAGGCACCCTTTTAAAAAGAGCGCTACAAGTGTTGAGGTAGAAATAAATGGCACAAATTTAAGCCATGTCTCCTATTGAAAAAAATAGACAAACATTAAAGGTCTAGTTATTTTCACACCTGCCTTGCATCAAGTAATCACGTCATACATGAACAGTTACAAGTTTGCAGTGGATTCTTGTCAGTTTTGTCCTAGTTTGTGTTGTTGTTACTCATGTTAAGCTCCTCCTTTTTGTCAAGCTCAACCTATTTGCTGGTAGTTTATTTATTAATTTTTTTTTTAGAAGACCCTGCCCTGCAGCACTTTTTGTTAAAATAAAGTCAACGATAACCTTTACCTGCCTATTTCTGGAGTCAAGTCTTCATTTGGGTTGTTCATTCATCAACAACTCGTGACAAGTAGCCCATTTCTTGCAACGATGGAAAAGTGCCAAAAATAATAAAGATGACAAGTTTAAAATACTAATGTTGCATAACTAGAACAACAAACTATGAGCTGAAGGCTTGGCCTACAATGGATACATCAAGTGTAGGATGACTGATCTCTTAGATCCTGTGTCAGGTCTTTTTTATTCTCTGTTTTACGAAGTCGCATCTTTTTACATCATCTTTTTACAACATTGTTCATCAATCTTATATATATATATATATATATATATATATATATATATATATATATATATATATATTTGGTGCCTTTGTCATTCTTTTGACTCACTGAGATGGGGCCAAAACAGGTGTTCTTCAAATATCTGTCAGGATTTGTATTCCATGATGTTGATTATTTACTGTTTTGGTTTTTTTTTTCTGTGTTGTTGATTCTCGTAAACCTGTGAGTTCAGTTTGTGCACGTCTCTTCTGTGTCACTACTATTTTCCCTCAGTCCAATGTGCTCCTCAGCCCTGTTCATTTCACTCATACCTGTCCCTTGTAATTCATTAGTCTCACCTGCGTCCACTTTCTCATCAGTCTCCCTCTGCCTCCTTTCAGGTATACCATGTTCCTTGTTTTTGCTGTTGGGATTTTGGCTTCCTTAGTGTTTTTTTTCCTTTTTTTTTYYTTTTTTTTTGCTGCCACATCAGCATTTTGTTTTTGTGATATTAATTATTTTCACTCGAGTCCTTGTGTAAGCTTGTATCCTTGAGTCCTATCTTGACAAAACAAAAATGAGCAGAATAGATCATTTAATGCTCAAATAACTCCAGAATATCCAGATAAGGAGCATTCTAAACCACTTTTAACTGCTCAACTAGCTCCAGAATCACCAAAAAGAAACTTACCTGCTTCCAAACTTTACATTTCCAATCTAAGAGAGCAATCATCCTGTTCAGGACATAAATCTAAGTCCCAAAGGACCATTTCCCCCCTATTAACAGTCCAGTGCCATTTACCAGGACAAATCTACATCTACCAATTAGAAGCACTCGGAGAGTGCAAACCTCCGCCAAGCCCAATTTCCCACATCCAGTGATAGAGTTAATGCGCAAAAGCAGAGATGGAAACACATTTGCCGAATAAGTTCTGACGTAGCGAACATTTAAGCAGGCAGTATGCACGGGATTTCTTCCTGGTGGAGTCCAATGTGGAAAAAAAAGTCAGACTCATCACCTGACGTTATTAATCGTCAAACTGGTGTCGGATTAAGCTCCTAAGTGTTCATGAGTCACATTTCACCGTGTAAAATGTCTGCTTTATCCCCTTGTATGAGTTTGTAATGGTTTGACTCTTTATAAAGTGCTTCCTGGCTCCCCCCGTCTCCAAACTTTGAGGCCCAGCAGCTCTCTGTTTACAAGCCTAGTAGCAAGAAACTGTTTTGATTGGTTGTTTTGGAAATGTGGTGTGTTTGAGGAAATGTGAAAAATAGGTTTGATGATGCAGTCACGCACTTCCTGGTCACAAAACTGGGCAAAAATTATTCGTCATTAAATGTGGTTTTAACATTACTTTTATACAGTTTGAAGTCCGTGCTGTCCAATTCAGCTCACTGTTTTTTACAGAAGCCCTGTGAAAGCATCACAGCTTTGCCGATCTCAGAGTGTTAAAAGAAAAAAAATCCTGTATCCGCATCATCATCCGGAACATCACCAAAACTTAATGGTGTGTTCCTTGGCCCAGTACCCACATGTGGTAAAAAATGTCATGACAATCCGTCCACAAGTTTTTGAGTAATGTCCACAGACAGAACGACAGAACGACAGAACGACAGACAGACAGAAATGACCAAAAACATTACCTCGCCCTTGGCGGAGGTAACAAATACAGAAACTTATTAAATATATGGGAATTTGATGTATATAAAGGAGACAGTGCATTCACAATATAAGTCACCAGATACATTTTTGTGTGAAAATTGAAAGAATGATGCAGTGAGAATTATGTCAAACTATAAAAGAATATTAGCAAAAAATATATTGCAGAAAATGTTTTTCTTATAAAACAGAGTTGGCTCCATGGTTTTTTAAATACTGAAGGATTGGACTGGTCATGTGTGATGTAAGCACAGCCCATGGCAAAGTTTCCCAGGCCACCTTCTTTGGCCTTCAGGCCATCAGGGGCCACAGAGCAGGACAGAATTGGGCTAAGAATCCCTTGTGTTCCCCAGTTTAGCCCATAGCACTTTATGTCACAATTCAGAAACAAAAGAGAAGCACATGCTAGAGTGCACAAGGCTGGCTCACACGTAAATATGTAAAGTGTGATGGGAAAAAATGTGTTGGGAGAGAACGTGTCAGTGGAGACAAAACCTGAAAAAGTGAAAAAAAAAAAACAGTTAAAAAAAGCAACATGTATTTAGAAGAACTTTTCATTCAAAAACAAAATATGCACTTTTGTTTAATTTAAATTTGATTTCTTTTGTTGTTGTATTGCATCAATTGGACTTTCCACTATCCGTCTAAATCACCGGTAGGAACTGGACCAAGAAAACAGCCAGCTCCCCCACTTTTCCACAATGCCCCTGGGCCAATGTGATGCACGTTGCTGGACAGGCCAAAATCATGCCTTCCAGCAGAGCTGACCAATCAGGTTAAATTATACTCTCCAGGAGCCAGAGCGACATGTCAGGGGATATTCGGGTTGGACGCAACGTAGCTTCGTTCGTTCGGTCAGTCAGCGCCCTGAAGAAAAATGCCTCTATGTTTACGTGTGATAGGCTGGCGAACACGTCCATGTCCTTGAATAGCCACAGGTAATAACGAGGGAGTGGGAGTGAAAAAACTCATACTGTGAAATCTAACAAGAAATGTTAACCATTCAACTTGACCTTTTGACTTTTGCAATTGAAATCAACTCATCACAGTTATCCAACGCAGAGAAACACAGCAACCCCCCACCCCCACCCCACCCCCCAAGGAATAATACTTTATACACTCTGAGCAACTAATTTGATTAAACATTTCTGTTTTTACTATAAGACAATACCTTAGCTAAACTTTTTATTGCAAAATATCTACACTGCCTACAAAACCCTGTGCTAGGCTTGGCTATGTTTGTCTGAATCTATTATAAACTGACATAAACTACTGATTGGAACCACCTGGTAATAACTAAAACTAAATAAYTAGCTTTTTCTGCAAAAATGCAGTGCTATGCTTAATGCTGAAAGATTTTTGCAGATTAAAAACAATTGCAATTTGTTGTAAAACGGCATAAAAAAGCTGAATTCTGCAGAAAAGTGGATTTAAAAAGTAGCTGAAAAGCTGAATTTAGCACAAAGTAGATGAAATAGCACAAAGACTGAATTAAGCAATGTATAGCTGAAATTATCACAAAAAAGTGAGTTCGGCTAAAATTAGCTAAAATGCCTAAAATAAATTTTAAATTGCAGAAAGCAGATAAAAGAAGCTTTAAATCTCAAAGAAGCTGATAGAAGTTCAAAACAGCCTAAATTAGCAGAATAGCTGAAAAAGCAGGAAAAAAGCTCAAATTAAAAAGAAGCTTAAATTGAAATTAGCATAAAAAAGTAAAAAAAGAGTAGAACAAAAGGTGAAAAGTGCAGTAAAAGTTTATAAACATTTTAAAAGGTTAAACCTTTTTGCTGCATCAAAGTTGGCATGTAGGTAAACCACAGGTAAGTAAGGCAGAGCAGCTTAAAAAAAGAACAACATTGACTTAATACTTAAAATCTAACTTTTAATGTCGACTTTAAACAATGATTCACTCATTCCTACTCTCTTGGAGTGAAGCTTTGTGTGTATTTATACCAGATGACTCAAATAATCCAAGAAACAATCAGAATCCTGCCTTCAAAAGGGTTTAAGTAGAGTAAAATGAAACAGTGTAACAGCCTTAAAGGCTGTGGTTCATTTGATTATAAACAGTTTTATCAGTGCTCACAAAAAGAAAGCAACAAGCAAAAAAGCGTGGTAATTAATGAGACTAAAAGACAACGATAAGCTGTGATTAATATTCAATTTAAAGCCAAAGGAATTTCCTTTCCAAGTAATTAGGATTTTATTAAGCCGATTTGTAACCCCTAAAGTGTCACAGAATTGTTACTGAATGCCAAGATGCAACTTGTTCTTTACCCAAGCGATCAAAGATTTAAGCTTGCATTCTGTCATTCTGCAGACAGACATTTACAGAGCCAAAACACAACAAGAATCATTTCTCATGGTTTGGCTTTCAAGTAGTCAGACTTCTTTGTAATATTTATTAACTGGATATAATTCTCTGGTCTTTTTGACGGCCTGACAACAATTTTCTTGATCACTTTTTGTTTAGTTATGGCAGGACKTGGATGTCTTTCTACTGTAGTTTTCCTAAAATTTTAAGAATCATGACCTTCAGATACTGTTTTTTATTTAGGTTTTTTTTTTAGGCTTGATCCTTCTTTTTATGTCATTGACTTTGACAAGATTTTATTAATATGACTGAACKGTTTGACTACTTTTTACACTATTTTATTCATTTATAGATTCAATGCAATTAAGAACAAATCATTGCAATAGGCCTTAAAAATGCAATTTCAAATTCTTGTCATGCTGTCTAAGTGTGAACAACACTGACTATTTTCTTGAGTTTTGTGACACTTTAAATTACAACACATGCGATCGGACCGTGATTTAAAAAGAGATATCTCTGTAACTATAACTGAAATAAAAAAAACAGTGAAAAAGCAGTACATGTACAATAAAAAATAAAAAAAAACCTTCAAAAATCCTGATGAAATAAATATGGATCAAGTCCACTTTACAATCTTGAAATCTTTTCCAGACTAACACAAGATAGATAATCTTAGAGTGCATTTTATCTATACTTCAAACACAGCCAGTATGAATTCACTAAGACTTCTTATGCATAATGAAAACAAGCTGTAACGTTTTGCAAGTCAAAGCCAATTAAGGAAAAAAGGCTACTTTATAAATGGCACTTATCTGGAAATTATAGACAGGAACTAAAATATTCAAAAAGCATCTCAGCTCCTCGAAACTGACACTGACAAAAGTACATTTGATTAAAATATGTCTTTAAATGTTTGTTTAATACTACTCAGTGACAACGGGCAAAAAATGTTTTGTTACTAGTTTGAAACACTTTAAAAGTTTAATATTTACCAATAAAATGTATAAAAACAGTGTATAACAAAGGTTAATATCTGGTTCACAGGGAAACACAGAGGCCGTGGTTCCCTTTCCCTCATACTGCCTTTAATGGTTTTTCTTGCATTGAAAAGTGCCTCTGTGAGCATGTGAGCGTATGGTTGAACAATGCGGTCATGAGGCCTGACAGGGCACTCCGCAGGGCACAGACCAGTGCCACGTCCGTCCACCTTCCTCTCCAAAACACCACGCCACATCCTGACAGGGTCCCGCCACCTCCTTCTGCGTAATTTAACACAGCTTTCCTCGGCTTCATGAACAAGAGAAGCCCAAACATAAAAGGACATGTGAAAAACTGCTCACATGTCCCGTCGAATCTAAGATCTTCACTGGCTGACCCCCAGTCTTGTTACTCAAAAGGTTTCCAGTCTAAATTGGCAGCTAATTTCAGGAACTTGACCTGTTTCCACATAGTTTCTCTTATCAAACCCCTCACAATATAAATTACTCTTAAACGGAGTTAACCTGAGTTTCTTAATCTAATCTTTGTGGGAATTATTTTGTGTAAGACCTTTTTTATTTCTTCACCTTCATTTATTCTCTAGTCACATACAATCTCTGCTCTCTTTTCTCTTCCCACCTTTGACAGTTTCCTGTAAAACAACCTTGATCCTCAGCCTAAGCTCTCTGTATCTGCTATCCGTCGAGCTTCTCTGCCTGGCCTCCATCTCCAAGCTCCCACTCCCCATGGCTCTCTCATCTCGCTGCCCTGTTTGACAGCTTCATCTGATCCACAGGACTTTCAGCTCGTATATCTGGCATTTTGCCTTACCCACAGGACTCTAAATCCCACGGTTCATCCTCTTAGGGCTACCTTCCTCCAGCTTCCTACTCTCGCCAGATCTCACTGTGTGGCGAAGAGCTATCGTTTCACTCCTGACTAGAGCACAGGTAAGACTGTCAGGGGTTAGCTTGCCTGTTCTCACAATCCTGTAATGCTTGAACACATAGGAGGAGGCAGAGACTGCATTCTTTGTTTGCAGTTAATGGTGTGTTTCCATGTAAAACGACACAAGCTCTTTGTGGTGGATTCGAGATGTGACATTACTCATGCAGTACTTCTACTCATGAAGGACGGTGACTTGGAGGTACATAAACCATCTATATCTTAAARCCAGAAGAAAGTTGCTTGTTTCCCTGGTTTAGTTTTACACACTGTAAATTTGATGTTGATTGGCAGTAAAAAGTTCTGTGTCTGCGACAAAATGTATTTAATAAAACAAATGCATGTCGGATAGTCGAATCTCGGATTCAGGAAGAGCAGTGTGGTTTTCGTCCTGGTCGTGGAACAGCGGACCAGCTCTACACCCTCAGTAGGGTCCTGGAGGGTGCGTGGGAGTTTGCCCAACTAGTCTACATGTGTTTTGTGGACTTGGAGAAGGTGTTTGACCGTGTCCCTTGGGGACTCTTGTGGGAGGTACTCTGGGAGTATGAGGTACCAGGCCCATTGATACGGGCTGCTAGGTCCCTGTATGACTGGTGCCAGAGCTTGGTTCACATTGCCGGTAGTAAGTCGGACTCGTTTCCAGTGATAGTTGGACTCCACCAAGGTTGCCCTTTGTCACCGATCGATTCTATTCATAACTTTTATGGACAGAATTTCTAGGTGCAGCCAAGGTGTTGAGGGGATCCTTTTTGGTGACCTTAGGATCACATCTCTGCTTTTTGCAGATGATGCGGTCCTATTGGCTTCATCAGATCGTGATCTCCGGCTCTCACTGGAGTGGTTTGCAGCCGAGTGTGAAGCGGCCGGGATGAGAATCAGTGTCTCCAAATCCAAGGCCATGGTCTTGAGCCAGAAATTGGTAGCGTGCCACCTCTGGTTTGGGGAGGAGGTCCTGCCCCAAGTGGAGGAGTTTAAGTATCTCAGGGTCTTGTTCACGAATGAGGGAAGAATGGAGCGGGAGATCGACAGGCGGATTGGTACTGCATCCGCAGTGATGCGGGCTCTGTACTGGTCTGTTGTGGTGAAGCGGGAGCTGAGCCAGAAGGCAAAGCTCTCGGTTTACCAGTCGGTCTACGTTCCTACCCTCATCTATGGTCACGAACTTTGGGTAGTGACCGAAAGAACGAGATCGCAGATACAAACAGCTGAAATGATTTTCCTCCGCAGGGTGTCTGGGCTCTCCCTTAGGGAGAGGGTGAGAATCTCGGTCATCTGGGAGGGACTCAGAGTAGAGCAGCTGCTCCTCCACATCGAGAGGAGCCAGTTGAGGTGGCTCGGGCATCTGTTAGGATGCCTCCTTGACGCCTCCCTGGTGAGGTGTTCCGGGCATGTCCCACTGGGAGGAGGCCCAGGGGCAGGCCCAGRACACGCTGGAGGGACTATGTTTCTCGGCTGGCCTGGGAACACCTTGGGATTCCCCCGGACGAGCTGGTCTAAGTGGCTGGGGAGAGGGAAGTCTGGGTCTCTCTGCTTAGGCTGCTGCCCCCGCGACCCGATCCCGGATAAGAGGAAGAAAATGGATGGATGGATGGATGGATGGATGGATGGATGGATGGATGGATGGATGGAAATGCACGTTTGTCATGTTTGGGTCCTGCCATCTGCAGGCTACTCTTCTAATTATCCCACATAGAAAACTTTATCTGGCCCAGTTCTGGCCCACACAATGCACTGAGTCCTTTGRTGGCCATGTCRTTTGCCAGAGGTGGTCCATGCATGGGCCASCACCACATAAACCAAACCACAACTGGGCCRTTTATGGCAAAAACAATGCCATCATTGGTTGTTTAAATCTTTAAAGTGCATTAAAAAAGTGTTGCAAACTGACTCTGCAGCTGTTTTTGTATAACTGTTAGGATCAAGTCGTATTAAAATATTCTAATATCACAGCACTACAAAACCTTCACAGGACAAGTGAGYTCCGATTTTCAGATATTTAGCTTAWAATTCACATGGAAGCAAAGGAAAGGAAACAAAACGTAAGATAGAAATCTGTGAATAAATCCATAATTAAAAAGGTCTAAACTTGTTTGATTTGCAGAATTTCAGAGCAGATTGGCTGACATGTTTGCTGTTTTTCAGTGTTTTTTTTTTTTCAAAAGAGGAGAAAAAAACAGCACCACAAAAATAATCAAAGCACTAATGAAATATTTCTGCTGATCAGCTTTACTGCTAACTGAGAGTTTAAGAGGTTTTTTTCTGCTAAAAGCGTGGAATGTGGCAGAACTTTGTAAAACACGAGTTTGTCTCAAGTATAGGCAGGACAGTGCTGAGCTGACCAACACTATTCTGGGTAATGTGACCAAGACTTAGTCGCCTTCTGTCAACTAAACACACTGCCTCCCACATAGCCCCCCTCTTTATTTAGCCAGACAGCAAGAGTCCCCCTCTGCCCCTAAGCTCTTGTTAAAACCTCTCCTCACCTCCCATGTCACGAGGCCATGTCTGTCATTTTCAATCCGCCCATCCTTTCCCGCTCTTGCACGGTGGGCCAAGAGGTTAATAGGGACTGAAACAATAGTCCAACTCAGACACAACAAACAATGGCCCGTGGGAGCAGTTTGCCTGCAGGCTGCATCATCTCCCACCATTCGYTGTTTCTCCATCTGCTTTTTCCCTCTTTACCCCAATCTCTCTCTGTTCCACTCCACCTTCTTCTCCCACCCTCCCTCTGACAGTATCTGTCAATACTTTTATCTCTTGGACAGTCATTTATACCCATTTGCAAGGTTAATTGCTATTTCATGGGTTGCTACTTATATTTTAAAAAGCCTTGTTAGGGGACTAATAAAGTGACTATAAAGATGCTGCAGAAAGGTAATTACCACATACGGTTAACAATTGGGTGGTGTAAAGTGAAGAGGATGTCGAATTGTCATTTTAGTGGTGAAGTTGAGCATAATTGTTTCACTCTGCRTTGGGAGGGTGAAGGGGAAAGAGGAGAAGCTGTTAAAAATCCTGTTAGAAAGATGTGTACGGCAACAAAGAGGGAGAAAAAACTACTGTTTTACCAATTTCCAAATCCTGGAGAACATTTTTCCACAGTTTAAATATTTCTCAAGCAGATTTCATCTTTATTAAAGAAAAAAAAGTTTTTATGAAATAACATAACAGAAAACCCTGCAGAAAAACACCACTTTCAAGATATTTTAGAGAATTTGCAATACCAAAATGAACTGTAAATGCTTTTTCGTAAAAGAGCTGCTGAAGAAGCTGAMAATGTTTAACAGCAAAACTGTTCATGTGAGTTCAATGTGAGCAGGTGRCATTTGCTGAACACACAAAATAAAGAAAACAAGTGAAAAAGCAAAACTGTGTCAAAAAAGCTGAACAGAGCAGAAATGTAGCCAAAACTAAACAGCAGAAACAAGTTGGATTTAGGAGATAGATGGTAAAAGGACYGTAAGAAAAAGCACAAATTAGCAGAAAAACTTAAAACAGCTAAAACTGCCTAAAAGGAGCTAAAAAGTAGCTTGAAAAAGCTTAAATTTGCACAAAGATGCAGAAAGAGCACATTTGCTGAATTAAATATTAAACTGAAATTTTTACAAAAAGGTAGCCTGGCCCTTGCCTTCCTACGCAGATCCGCTCAATTCTAGTTTCCCTTCACTGCTCCTTGTACGGTTAGGTTAGGTTAGGTCCTTGTACGAAGCAAAGTGAAGGACAGGGCCTGGTTTTAACCAGGCTAACAAAAAGGTGAAGCTAGTAGAAAAAGCTAAATTAGCTGAAGTCAGCTAAAATAGCTTAATAGGCAAAAAGCACAGTTTAAATAAGCAGAAGAAAAGCAGCAAGGAGCAAAAAGACACCTAAAATAGCAGTAAAAAGCTAAAATTATAAAAAAGATAAGCTGAAGAAGTTGAAATTAGCACAAAGAAGCAGGTTAAAAGATAAGATGTAAAGATTTATAAACTTTTCGAAGGGTTTTAAGGTTGCTGAAGACAGTTGCATTAACTTTCAAACCGAAAAAAGTTGCAAAAACCTAAATAGCTGAAAAAGTAACTTACTGAAATAATAGATATTTATAAATGATTTATATCAATAAAAATTTATCAATAGGTATTGACTGCAGATGAAAATAAATGAGCTGAGCATTTTGAGTTATAAAATGTTAAAATAGCGCACAAATTGTGGAGCAATGCTGAAAAACGTATAACAGTAAATTGTATAATCTCAATAGCTTGATAAGAATTTACACAAATATATGATGACCTTTTAGACGGATATTTGAAACTTTTTCTAATGTGATATTGTTTTCAAATTGAGAGAATTGTGAAATTGTTTTCCAGGCAATATACTGTCAGTACACTGAACTAATTCTATGCTAAATTGCATCTTGTATCTTTGGTTTGTGTTAGTCTAAAGTCCTTACTGATAGGTGAAGGTAACAGAAACATCTGCACTACYTGATGCTTAAAACTGATTTTTTTTTTCATTTGAAACACAGGAGAAAAGATGCACCTGCAAAACTCACAATTTTTTTTTTGTTAAATATAGAAATATTATCACAGCCACCATAGTAATGGCTAGATAGACTGAATTTTATAGTTTTATTTCATGTTAGGTCAATGTCTAATGAAGGGCAAAAATGACAAATATTGCAACAAGTCAGCCTTTCTTCATGATGCTTTTGTTGTTTTATTAGAAATCACATTTCTACCCCTTTGGTTTTCAAATAGAAAATGACAACACAGCTTTTATTTTGAGGAGAACAAGACAGAGGCTAGACCAAAGACAGCATGAGAACAGCAAAAGACAGAGAGAGGGGAAAGGTGAGCGAAAGAAGATGGAGAAGAATACAATGAAGTGGCTTAACAGGCTGATTCTTCCCAAATCCATCCATGCACTCATACTGCGAGCCGAGAGAGGGAAGGAGTCAACTCTTTGCCTTCTGTTTGCTCAGCAACCTAACCCAGTGGGGAGGCACCGGCAGGAGAAAGGGGGCAAGCGTGTGGGCTGGGTGGGACGTGATGGAAGGCTGGTGTAGGGATACAGATGGAGTCAGCAGAGGTCACACTGTTGATTTAATTTTTTTTTCTAAGCTCTGCTTCTTTAAGCGTCCACTGTATTACAACACAACCCTCCCTCCACATACACAAATCTAATCTGCACAAGTTGATATATACACACAGACACACACACACAGTATACCAATCTTTGAGGCCCCCAGAGAAAGCTATCCTGGGGTGTCCCCTCATAACACAAACTCTCTGTCCCCTATCACTCGCTTATTTTGCTCCTCAATCGTGTTTTGTCAGCGTCAGCAACAAAACGGACGGTCAAGAAATAAGATAGGGAGGGGGAAAAAAGGTGGTGGGGGGAAAACTTATCGATTAGCCTTCAGAGCTCCACGTGGGCCACTTTCATCGATTAGGAATGAGAGAGCAGCAAAGCACCAGCCATGTTCACTCTCTTTCCCCCCTCTCTTTCCGTCTCTCCAGGGTCCTTTGTCCTGGAGAGAGCGATATAATGGCCCTTTGAGAGGGGAGTGAAGGAGGGAGGCAGGAGAGAGGCAAGGAACAAGATGGAGAAGGAGGGGGAAGGATGAAGCCGAGGTGGAGCTGGTGGGGTGACGGCGGTGGCGTCTAGAGATGGARCGGGGGAGTTCAGGCCTTGCGGCGCGGTGGGGGGAGTGTACAGAGGGATGGGGGGTGGGGGTGGGGGAAGGTAAAGAAAGACACCAAGGCGAGAAGAGAAAGTCTCAATGACAAAAGGTCGGGGCAGCTGGGCTTAGGGCGACAGGGACCAAAGGGAGCAGCGGGATAATCTGCTAAAGCCCAGAAAGGAGAGATTCAGCATGCGCACCACCCTCGTAGGGCCTATGAGCAAATTTGCACATAAATAAGGAGCCAACTTTGCTTTGAACGGGAGGTCGAGGGAGAAAGCATCAGAGAAAGGAAGAGAGAGTCAGAGATACAGAGTGAAGAGTTGAAGCCACAGCTGCCTGCCGGCTGGTCGGACCTAGACAAAGTTCAACATTTAATGCTCCRCAAGGGAAGATTTTTTTTTCTCTGTGCCTCATGTTTGAAAAAAGTAAGCAAAGATATTTATCATTTATTCCCCCCTACCCACTCCACGTTGGTTTTTCATACTCTTTTTAGCTGCTGGCCCCAAGCTTTCGAAGTTTACCCCTCAAAGACTCCTCTGTCTTCTGTGTCACTTTCCCTGGACTCAGGGGACAAGAGGGTGTGTTTTTTGAGGACTGCAGGCTTTGTTGTGATGGTAATTCATTTATATGATGCCAAGCTATTGACTATAACCGTACTGTTGTGGCTGACATACAGTAATTCAATCTAACACATCAAATATAAATGAATCTGTGAAGAATAAGTGTGATTATTTCAAATCAAGCATACATAAAAATAATCTGTAACTATAGGCCCTGTCACACTATAATGTTTTATACGATGTATATGGATTTATGAAAAAGTTTGTCCAACACTAAAAAAGGCTAACCTGAAAATAAAATAAATAAAAACTACCAGAAGCCTTTTTTTTACCTATACATCCTATAACGCTAACAGTTAGATCAAATATAGCCGATATGAGTAAAATAGTCATAACAAAATGTTCACGTCAGCCCAAGTTATAGTGTGACAGGATGTTTAGCTGCTGATTTGACTTTTTATCATCTTCCATTTATAAATATCTTTTTTTCATGACTCACCACTAATTTAATGGATAAAGGACCCTTATACAGCACCTGCAAAGTACCACAAAAATGATTGTTTCATTTTTTTACCCATTAAAATATCCTATACATGTCAATTATTATTTACTATAAAATCATTGAATGCACACTTTACATACCCAAAAATCAATGCACAAACTTGACCCTTATAAATAACAGTGCACAGACACTTCCGTCTTAATTGCAAGTCTGAAATTTTCTCCTGAAACAGCCTGTGTGTGTCACTTGAGAAAAGGTCAAGAAAGCAGCTTATTTTGCATTAAAGCAACTGCTCTATTATATTATATCTTTAAAGACATGATTTTACATAGAGTATAGCGTATCAAATTTGACCAAATAAATGATAATATATTCATCCTTTCAATCAGAAATGTTGTTCTTGAGAAGGCAGTTCTGGGAGTTCTTGCAGAGAAGAGCGATTCAGGAAGGAGTTGACTTAGTGCAGGTACTTATTGATCAGCCTTGGAAGTTATGAACTAGCTGTCATTTCCCTTTCATGAACAGCTCAATAGGTATTGACTGCAGATGAAAAGCTTGTGCAAGTACGGCTAGCCTTAAGGACAGGACAAAAAAAAGAGGAGACGACGAAAACTCAATGAGGACAGCATATGGGCCCTTGACATGCACAGTCATCACTGCACACAGATGGACACACAAAAAGACTGAGCTCAGACAATGAAGTCTCACACACGCGCTGTGCCGYATTATTTTATAGAAAGCTAAGACAGATGCATACATTAAAACAAACGCTTAAATCCTTCTAAACACACAACTACTGCCAGTTGAGCTGTG
Organism: Austrofundulus limnaeus; assembly: GCF_001266775.1. Classification (NCBI taxonomy): domain Eukaryota; kingdom Metazoa; phylum Chordata; class Actinopteri; order Cyprinodontiformes; family Rivulidae; genus Austrofundulus; species Austrofundulus limnaeus. The sequence goes on from NW_013952545.1 coordinate 177,410, forward strand.
TTTACAGGTGAGGCTGGAGGTGCAATGAGATCACAGCAAGGACACATATGGAGAGGGACAAGAAAGGAGGATAAAGACGGAATGAAAAAAAAAAGAGCCGGAGGAGAGGGGAGCTTGGTGGACAGAGGAGTGTAGATTAGCAGCATTGTGGGTGTATGAGGATTTGCGGTGGTGGCGTGTGGCCATGCTACTGAGCAAACCTTGAGTTGTTGTGTGGACACTGACAGTCGTGTTGCCTACTGAGCACCATCCAGATCACAGACACCCTACAAGGCGCCGACGATAGGGAGGGCTCCGGGCCTCCCTAATCCTGGCTCATCCKTGTTCCATGTTCTGCAGCTCCCGACCATGCTTAGCAGAATTTCACGCCACAAATCTAAAACCAGCGTGCTACACTAAAASGATAAGGCCGGGTGGCAATAGGATGAGCAATCTTTTGTTGCTAACACCTCTTGGTCTCATTCAGGGTTGGTTAACAAATTTTTCTTGACTTTTGTTTTTCGTATTCGTGCCACTTTTCTTTGATCTCACTTTGATATATATCTTTTGTCAGCATACAGTSTTTTATTTTTGTTATTCTTTAAATAACCTGTTTTCTATGCAGTTCTTTTGATCAAAGCTTTAGGTTCACAGTATGGGTAAAAAAAGGGGGGGGGGGACAAATCAAAAAAGAAAAAGAAATAAAGAATAGAAGGTTGCTGGTAACCTATACTAGCAATTTACTTTGCTTAACTGTAGCGCCCACTGAAAAGGAACCAAGATTTGAACTGCTGCCATCTGATGCCATCCCTCTGTGTGAGATGCAGGCATTTTGCTGCAGGCGCAAAGGGAGCAAATCCACACCAGAACTAAGTCTTACTAAAGAATGGGAAAGCAGGAAGACAACAACTAAGCATGTTAGCTTCAGCTCCATACGAATGTGTATGTGTGTTGGCAGATGAATGAAAGATGAGTGGCCTTTTGCAAAAACCCAGACAATTACAACAGAGCAGCAGTGTTGTGCGTCTCACAAATAACGCCTTCCCAAGAATCACAAGTGATGGGAAGCAAATGTGAAAGCTGCCATTGGTTTGTTTGTTCTGTGCAAAAGAATGCTGGTATTTACTGCGTCTTATATCAAAACCCAAACACATTAGGGGCTATTCAACACATAGAGGGTTGAATCTTTCAACCCATTCATTCTGAACATTTTCATCATTCTGGTTGTCTTTAAGGCAAATTATCTTCTTTTAGATTGGTTTTGATTCTACACAGTTGAAGACTCTGCATGATGAAATACTTCACTACAGATGGAACCCTATAAAGTATGTGCCATTGGTTTAAAATTCTGTTTTGTGCACCAAGCAAATGTTTACTTTATTTGTTGTTTGTCGGCCTTAAATTACCTCCCTGTAGCCTACTCACACATCCTAATTACAAGACAGATAGGTCTCCACGAACAGGATCACAGGGCTGACTCTGTGCTTGGGCATACAGCCGTCTGCTGAGCAGTTTACCTCTGCTTTGATAGCAACAGCATCAACAGCAGGACCTAATGGGGTGCATGACCAGTAGATCTAAGCACAGGTCTTCCATATGCATCTCCCCACTGCCTCGCAAATCTCCCACCGTATTACCACGAGCCTTGGCGAGAGGGGTAAGCTACGTAATACTAGAGATGTTCAGTCACGTAACATCCCAGTAAATAGGTTTTTTTTTTTTCAAAATTGTCTATGAGCATGTTTGTGTGTTTGTGCGTTCTTGGTGTATGTTTGACTACCTTTTTTCAGGCTTGTGATTTTGCAGAATCAGCGAAGAAGCTTTAATAGAATGTGTGCATGTGTTTGCATGTCTTGTGAGTAAATGCGAGTTCTGAACAGGTGTGTGTGCCTACGAAATGTCATTATGCATGTTTGTAACAGTCTTTGTGCATGTAYACGGTGAGATGTTTACTGCTTTTTCACCTGCAAGAATGCATGACAGCATCCAGCCCCACGGGGGTAAAATGGCAAATGGATAGAGGAGACAGCGCCAGCGTTATATAGCGGCTAACTGGGGGGCTGTTTAGTTTTATGTTAATTGAAGGACTTACACAGAACTCTATTGACAGTTAACATGCCCTTCAAGGTGTTCTTTGTGGTTCAGCACTTCTGTCAAGACACAAGCAGTCATTTTGCTTCACCTTTATTTATATGCTTGAGTACTCAGAACATTATGGAACGCTGTGGGGCCCAGTAATAGATGTGGGAGAGGGGCAGGTGTGTGTATGGGAGGTCAGATACCTTGCAGATGATCCGACCAGGTGTATGGGTCATTTGTGACTTATCCATTAGGGAAAGATGTCCACAAGTGAGTAACTAGAAGTAAAGGAGGAATAGAAAAAAGTGAATCACTTTGTATATTTGTTATGTTTTACAAGATATTATATAAACCCAACAAAGCAAAAAAGGAAAGTAAGGTTCTGCATAATTTTTTTTTTTGTGTGAGTTCATGTCTTCACTTGGCAATATCTTCGTTTTGACCTTTGTAACACAAACCCTAATGCAGATAATGCAAACTCAATTTCCCATGTCCTTATCTTTAAGTCTGTAGAAGAAGCATTTTTCATTTGAATTCATGAACACACTCAAAGTGTTTTGATAAGTGGGTGTGAGTGTCAGTGCCATTTCATGTCTAATTGGTAAGGCATGTGTCTCAAGACAAGACTGGACAGGGCTTCCCTATTTAAGATCAGAGGGCTCAAAAAGCAGACCCGTCTTCCATCACAACACCAAGGTCACCTGTCACTTAACACCCCTCGACCACTGTGCATGTTTGATTTGGTTGACACATTAACAGACAACTGTGACATTTAGTTCTGGGTGTTAAGAGGGCTGTGCCCTTTAAACTCCATCTTCACATGCAACAACCCTGCAATTGTACCAGGGCAGCAACAGGCCTTGTTTTACAAGAATAACGGCAAATTAGGAAGTGATTAAAAACACATCTGAATCAATTAGTATTTAATATAAGGTGAAGTTAAATCATACTGCAGGATCATTTGTTGCTCTACCCCCATTCTACACCTATTAATCAAATGCATGTATAGCTCTTTACGCAACAACCAAATTAGCACAAGCACTTCCTTGCTCGATGAAAAGCCAACAAACGTCATATTTTGTCAATAGAACAAGGTTTTTTTTGCTTAAATTCTAGTAAAAGGATAGTGATTTAGTACAACTGGACTGAATGAAGTTCCAATGCTAATATTAGCTAGGCTGGGAAATGTCAAGCAAGTGAGGGGTGCWATGCAGCTGCAGCTAATCATTCGGGTTAATTGAGGTTTCCACAATGCTAGGTCTTGTAGATTTTCCATCTATATCTCAAATGACTGCTCCTCTATAAAGTGTTAAAATACCCCACATACCCACTCTTATTATGTAATCCTTGATTATCATAGTCTGACCCACAATTATTGCAAGTGATACTGTCAGATATCAGATGAGCAAGGTTCAAATGGGAAATGGAAAGTGTAACATATTGATGAGTAACAACCATAGACTTAAATATCACTAGACTGAGTCCCACCCATACCGTACACTGGTATCATCTGTGACAGCATGGAGGAGCAAAAATGGCGTCTAAAATGGCAACAGCTCACAGCCTCCATAGAAACTAATAGATAAATGGCAAGCAGAACCGGATCTGTTTCATAGATTACCGGTCATGTTTTTACAATAAATTAATATTTATGTTAATTTCATTCAAGACCTGAAGTCAGCCTGTAACTTACATTTTAGCTAGTTGAAAAATGATGACTTCAGCTAGTAAAAAAGTATGTTTATTATTTCTTCTTATGTCATAAAAAATAATAATATTTATATTTACCAGTCAACAGTTAGAAAATGTTCTCTGGTTATAGGATGAAACTTGTCTCTATGAGCTAACCATCTTCTCAACAAGCCAGGTTTGTCTAACAGAAACCTAAAAATACTTACATTTATAATATTATTTTACACTCTGTAGGTCTAAATATTAATCAGAGGACAAATCAGCTGTAATATTTAATAGTTTGTGTTAAATTGTAACATGATTCAACAGAGCTAAACTCTGTATATATGCTCCAAAAGCTAATATCTGCTAACCAGTTCAATAAATAACAGTGATCATATCAACTTTAAAAATTATTTAAATTTTAAACTGTTACATTA
>NW_013952545.1:181637-188043 GCF_001266775.1 Austrofundulus limnaeus
GATCACATTAAGCTAAATAAGATCAAATCTGCTGACTTGCTTTGTAAAATGAGACGTTTTTCTGTTTATCTTCTGTTAATAAATCATAACAAACAGGTTTTCTGACAATATTTAAAACATTAGATAGATTATATGAACTGTAAAATATTAATAATAATTGGATTAATATTATTATTAATAGTTTTAATGATTTCTACATCGTCAGTCCTTTTTTTTCTTCTCTGTTGTCAACATGTACAGCAATGGGAAATCCAGACTCTTGCCATTTAGAGTTAGCCTTTAGCTTCTCCAGACGATCACACGGTCACATGGTCTTTGTGCACTCCAGATGTTTTATAGGACCTCCTTGGTAACAACACACATGATATCCTGGATTTGGTTTTAACTAGTATACTTGCTGATGGACATACAAAGTCCTTTTAATYAGTGCACCTCCTCAGAGTCTATATTGCTACCATCTTGTTCACCTTTATGCCCTGGTCAAGTTGGTAAATCAATGACCCAAAGGTTCACATCTTTGATCCAGAGGTGGCTGACCAAGGACCAAACATACACTCAACAGTAACACTGGATCCTGAGCACATACATAAACCTGCTCATTGTGCAATAAAGATGATTTAGCACCGTAACGCTACCTGCATGCCACCAGTCTCAGGTTTGTGTGCCTTTTGATTAATCATGGGCCAAGGGGATTTATTGTATGGGGGATATTTGCCTCAGCGATTTAATAATGTTAGGGGAGGAACATAATTAATCAGAGAAGGTCCACACATGTCCCCCTTCTAAAAAAACTTGTAGAATTAATGACTATGAATATGTATATTTGTTTGTAAGCTGTGCACAGTGACAACTTAGTTGCAATATTATATTCGAAGCTCAGCAACAGCCCTGTGCTCTACACCCGTTTTTACTGTGTCGAAATCATGGGTGGCCAGAAATTCTTGCACAAACATGGGTTGGTGGAACTGGTTATTATTGTTTTGGCTTGCCATGTGCAAATCCATCAGATACACAAGGTTATAACTAGACAAAACACACAGATATTCACATATCACCACATATCTTTTCTTCCTCTGTGCAGCAAATTTGCTCTCATGCGCATGTAGGTATTGGAAACTCGCTCCTACTCTCATCATGTACGAACAGTCTGGCACTATAGAAAAATAATGATGTGCCGTCCTGTTGGCTCATTTATCAGCATGTTTTACAACAGGCGCCGGGTGGAAGTAATTAAACTCTGCCATCATTACAATGAGCCAGGCCCCCCTCTTAATAGACACCCAATGAGACACTGGAGGCTTGCCTGGTAATTGTAGCTCCAACTATTTCTATCTCTCACTTTCGTTGTCTGTGTGCATGTGTGTGTGTGTGTGTGTGTGTGTGTGTGTGTGTGTGTGTGTGGCCTGCCTGCGTGTGTGTGTCTGCAATCCTCTTGTTTCACATGTGGTTTTAATTAGTGAAGAAAAAGAGCTGATAAGCAATTGAGAAAAAGAGAAAATGTGAGTGAATTACACGAAGAAGGTGAGGGCCTTTGATACATGTGTTTGACACTTTTAACAAAGGATTAGCAAAATTAATCTATTCAGTAAGAAGAAAAGTGAAGCAGACGCTGACATAAAAACCATATCAGGGACTCAGAAGTCAGGATCTGACACATGGCTGGACTAGTGCATCACGATCAGATTCATTTCAGCACTGTACATTTTAAATTCTTACAATTTTACAGTTTGCTACTGTATTGTTATGGTTGTTGCTATATTATCACCTTACATGTGAAGACATCACTATAATCAGCCTCTCCACACCATCTGAGCAGACCTTTTGCAATGCATCATGGTCAATGACAATATGATTATTGAAAGATCACCAATCAACATATTTAGATCAACCAGCAAATTATTGGTCTAGATCAGAGGTTCTTAAACTGGGGTCCGTGAGAGGTATCTTGGGGGTCCTCAAAAAATGTCACTAAATTTGTTAATTTGGTTTTTATTTTTAAAAATGCATGGAGAACAATGAACTAATAAAACCAACATAATAAACAAAATAAATATACATATTCCCATGACATTTAGGGGTTGAAATGACAATAAATCATCTTTTAAAACAGCATGGGGTTTATGAGGGGGTCCCTGGAAATTTTTTTTATTTTTTGCTCTTGTAAGGGATCCCCAGACCTGAAAGGTTTGAGAACCCCTGCTCTAGACCAGAAATTTAACGTCTAAATAACCAAATGTACATATATTTCAAATGTTTTGTGCATATTTGTATTATAATATATCAGAATATTCATAAGTATAATTGTCATGTGGTGTGGTAAATATTACTAGGATGATTATGAAGCTTTTTTTTTTTCTTTTGATAGTTCTAAAAGTTTCAGTCACAAACAAGAGTACTGCTACTGGGACAAAGTCTGAAACTTTTCAAGCTCAAATGAACGGATTAGACAAAAAACAACAACAAAAGAAAAAAGGAAGAGTGCATAAGCCTTCTCATTCAATAAACAGATAAATCCCTTCCACAGATAGCCCAGCACTTTTATGATTTCTGAAATAATTTAATAAAAGCACAAAATCTTCCTCTCTGGGGACCGCGCAATCATAGAGCAATATAGAATGCATAAACTCAGTACAATGTGAACTCTCTTCTGCATGTTCTTTTACAAAAGTGTCCTTGGATATCATTAGGAAACTGGGCTCCAATGATCACTCTTTTTAAATTAATCTTTACTTTAATAATAAAGGAAATTCTGCAAATAAAATCAATTTAAATGTGGTCTGTTTCCAGGACCAAATCAAATGACTGTGGCGCATTGACTCGCTTGGTCTCAGATATTTTAAGCTCATCTCTTTTACTGAAACGATGATGGGCAATTTTCTCAAGGATAGACCAGCTATTAGGAAGCCTGATCGGAGATTTATATTAGATTACCTGCCAGCTCACTAAACGCAGAGGTTCCTTTACCATACCTGCACCATTTAGTATCACTTACAGCTCTAATGGCACAATTACCCTTCACCAGTAGCATAAATAGTGCTCTAAAGGAACCTTTTGACGTAAGGCTGATGTTCCAACGCTCGTACATTCTCCATTCAAACCCCCATTTAGCTCTAACTCCAATGTCTGCACTCAGCCCCTCAAAAGCCTCTGATCACTGGATATCGATTAGGCCCATAACCCCAAATGGTAACCCCATCCCTTGACACCAACCTCGTATTTTTACTACGCTCTCACCCTTATCCCTTGCTAATCAAATAGGACCTGTCTGGGCCCTCAGCACTGTACCAATTAGCTGGTGGAACAGGTCTAGGTCTGATGATAGAGGTACCAGCATAGGTGGCAGCAAACACGGCAGTATCCAGGAAGGCTGTAAACATCCATTAGCGGTTAACCGTCCCTACACATTTTTCCCTCCTAAAGCTCTCTCATTAGTGCAGTGAGGCCTGACAGGTAAACAGCACTAATGGGAATGGTCTATCAATAAACCTCCTGTGTGTTAACAGGAATTGCTAGCAAGGACCGAGCGTACAAACCAACTGTGATAAAGAGGAGGAAGGGCAAATTTTCTTATGAAATAGTCATAAAACATCAGGAGGAGATTATTAGTGATAGTGTTTCTGGACATTGGAGACTAGGTTGGTTGTGTATTTTTGAAGACAAGAAAATTAGAAGCATTACTGTCAAGAAAAGATTCAAAAGCATAAGATCTTTTGAAAGACCCTTTGAAGTGACAATCTTGGTGTAGCTGCAGAATGCAAGGAAGGATACTCCAAGGAATGACCTTTGGTGCTTCCAAGGCTACGTTTGTGTGTGAGTGTTGTGAACTGTTGAGTATGCATCATCCATTTGTGTTGATGTTTACAGTAACTGTGTCTCCACTCACAAGGGAAAAAGTGAGGAAAAAACTGGAAGGGAGCGACTGAGATGGACTAAGGAAGGAGGAAGAAAAAAGTGAGAGTAGGAAGAAGGGCTGTGGGGGGGCTAGGGATAGATGAGAGAGGGATGTTATTTATGTTTAGAGCAGGTTCAATCCAAGTTCACCTTACCAGGAGACGTCCCCAAGCAGTGGCAACCGCATAGACGCTGATGTGTGTGTATGAGCATATGTGTGTGTGTGTGTGTGTGTGTGTGTGTGTTGTGTGTGTGTGTGTGTGTGCATAAGCTCCGACTGGTTTATTTTTCTAAACATAAACATGAGTGCATATGTGCGTCTGAAGTGAGGGTCAACCGATGGGCAGTAAAGTCTCAGAGAGGACAAAGCACATTGGTAGGATGCACAACATGGTGCATTGTGTATGTGTGTGTGTGTGTGTGTCAGGGGCCCATTACAACAGCTGTGGGGCACTAAATCAGCTGTGATTCTGCAGTGGATAAAGCCAATGATACACGGATTATATCCACACTCAGTTTCTACTGCTCCTTTATCCACAGACAGATAAAGAGTTGGCACATGTAGAAGCATATGGCTCTGAAGTCAGGACTACATGCAGGCCATACTGCTGTGGAGCTGTTAGGGTTCATTTTTGGTAGAATATAAGCTTTAGAATGCATCTACAGATATATGTTCATCTTTGCRTCCTATGGTGTGTTAATCTAGGCACCACGTGTTTCTTGTTTAGATTCAAGTGTGTATTTCCACCACTGGCGTATAGATAGACAGATATGCAGACATTTGCAGCAAAAGTTAACTCCCATCATTAAGCAGGGCCCTGTTAGTGCCGTTGTCTGTAGCCTGGAGTTGTGTGGACTCTAATCCAACGGTAGTCTGCTCCAATAAACATCAGCTTATCCATGTTTTTGCGAGCTCACATTTGCTACTTCAGCTCCTGCCACAGAAACCCTCTGGCACACAATTTTTTAAACTTTTGCTAAGGATGAATAATACCACCGCAGTTACTGATAAAACTGTAGGATGACCAGAATATTCTAAAAAAAAAAAACACGAAATAAATTATTTTGGAATAGATCTTAGAAAAAAAACGAAATACTGTTTTTTTGTGCTATTATTACCTAGATCCAACCTTCTCCTCATCCCCAGGCTCCCACCCAGTCCTGCATTAGACCTCCCCTGTCTAATTACAAGGCCTGACCTCCCACAGGTCGCCTGAGCAAAGGCCCTCCAAAGATCAATATTCATTTTTTTAGATCTGTCATCCGCTTTTGACACTATCGACCATGTTGTGTGTATGCTCTTCCCTTATGATTTTAATTCATTGGTTTACCCTCTACTAACTCCTGTATCTGTGCTGCAGTTCAGATGTACTCAGTCGTATAACGAGTTAAATATTATCTTTTTTAAAAGCGTTTTTACAAATACTTCAAAAGTGTTGAGTAATGTTTCTGAGAAACTATCTCTTTCTCTTTTAGTCTTTTTAGTTCTCCCCACTCCGTTCCACCACCATCCCTCACCCTTTAAGGTGGTATCTCACAGGGCTGCAACTAGTGAGTGAATGGCATTCATGAAAGACTCCTGAATTTCTCATAAGGTTCTCAATTTCCTCTCATGTGTTGAAAGGCACACAGTTTGTTGCAAAAGTTTTGAAGATGTTTAAAAAAATGTATGTGACAGCTTTTCTCTTGAGATAGACTCAGAGTCATTGCGGGCATCTTCGACCTGTCTCGAACCCACTTGAATTGTGATTGTGATTTCCAATCTAGCTCAAGTTCACCACAGCTACACTTTGACACCTGCATGAGAAATCCTATGAGAGAAAACATTCTAAACAAAAGTCCAAGTCTAAAAAACACAATAGTAATAACTGATTAAAACTGAGACAAACATTAAACTAGAATTATACAACTTATGTATTGATTGTCTTAAATAGTTGAACACAGATACGTTAATAAGGAAAAATCTAATCCAATAAGATTACACTGCATGTATAAACTAAGCAAATTACTAATAAATACAAATTTKTGCATCAAATTTTTTAATGAGTATGTTGTCCTTCCTTGTAGCATTACACCAGGGATGTGCAAGTGGCGGCCCTCAGTGAGGAAGAGACATCCAGCCATGGYTAAGAATGGAGGAAAGAAAACTGGACAGGTACAATTGCATGTTTCAGGTGAAATGGGAGGTACTATTACACAGAATTTCTATATGTTTAGTCTGCTTAGACACACTGTCTGCCATGAAGGATTGCAATACAAATCACCACTACAGCATGTTGCACCAAGCTAAATATGAGAAGTTTACTGACGTCACACATACATAAACAAAAGTGACTTTTTACCAGAAACAAAACCATGCAGGAGTCTGCACTCAAGGCGTCCTATGCCGTCATACTTCAGCTCGCTAAAGTAAGTGTTTATTTTTTGTTTGCTTCAAATGTTTTGTATTCATATTTMTTAAACAAGAATACAACTGTTATACATGCATTTGAGTATGAAATATGTTCAGTTACTG
>NW_013952545.1:190326-206451 GCF_001266775.1 Austrofundulus limnaeus
TATATATATATATATATATATAAAATAGCACTGTTTGACCCGCTGGTGATGTCAACAAATAATGTGATCCCTTCCATGATTTAAGTTGCCCATTAAAATTAATAAAACATTATATAGTAAAATTCATTCTTATTATGGCTATATGTAAACATCTGTCTTCAAGAAGTGAAATGATGTGCACAGTACAGTGCCCTTATCTTGCATTTTCTTTGACCTATTCTCTCTTAATTACACAGGTTAAAAGCTACAATGTCCAGTTGGGAATTTAAAGCACTGAGGGGTAAATGGGTTTACCAGCACCATGAGCAAAACTCAGACACTCGTGTTTCCACCTGTAGTACATCGTTGACTTTGGTAAGGCCCACTGGCCTCATATTCTCTACAACAGTATTATTGTAGATAAGCACCACATGGCTAATGAACAGAGAGAGGGCTTGTTGAAGGTCAGCCTCTTCATTTAGGAGCCCTCCAATGAGATGGCCCACTCTGCATGGCTAAACCCATCAACATAATAATGCCAAGGACCCACCTTTTTAAAGTCTTGCATCTTTTTTTTTTTTTCTACCTCCATACCCCCCGCCCTGCTGGCCTGGCATGCTTTACTTTATACGTCTCTGATATTCCCCTTCATCTGAATTATGTTGATTTCCTCGTTTCTTTCTGAAAGGCTTTTAAAGGTCTTGGCAATTATCCCTCTCTGGATGTGCTTAGAGAAGGATGCTGTCCGTCCAGCGTGTGCTGATGATAGGGAAACATGGTTTAACACAATCAGAGATGCAAAGCAACACTGCGTCAGGGTGCTGATGTGACCGGGTGCCAAGGCCGGCCAAGGTCATGTTCATCTGCATGATTGAGGGAGATGAATTCTGCCCTGACCTCTGGATCATACTGGAAGGAAGTCCTATAGTTTGTGTCTGTGGAGTGAAAATTTGACCATTTCTTATTTGAAACTAAGACTTGGAGACTTATACTCACTTGTATTATTCATTTTTTAATTATTTTTTTTATTTAGAAAACTTAAAATCAATCTATTGTCATATTTTTTCCAGCTGTGCTCTAAATTAACCACATTCTTAAATCTGTGTATTATTAAATAAAAGGTTTTTTTGAACTACAGGTACTATTTTTGAATAAAGGTGAGACAGCTGTTGTCTCCCTGCTCTTTACTGTCCCCTCCTGGAGGGACGAGGCAGCTGWTTTCTTTTCTTTTTTTCTTTTTCTTTTTTTACACATTGACATCTGTCTGTCACTCTGAATGCAGAAAGACATAAATGAGTTCATTGTTTCTTCCTAGATATGGCAGCAATGTTAAACAGCTTTAATACTTTACATGTTAGTGAGAGAAACATAGGGAACTACAGTTTGTCCACAAGTAGGAAGAAACAAAACTTGGTGCACATTTTTTTTCTGCTTACATTTACATAAACCTTTTTTTTGGACTTTTTTTCTTGAAATTATTGCCTTAGTCATTGTTTCAGTGGAGGAAAATATGAGAGGACAAATACTGAAATAAAAGTGAAAATGTGCRTCTGGGTAAGCAGGTGTGCTGGTTGAGGAGGAAAGGTGAGGGTGCTCAAGAGATTTCATGGTTACACAAAAGCACACAGAACCCTATATCACTCATTTTGCCCCACGTTATCTTTCCTGTTAAGAAAAGGTAAGTCAAACCGAGTAGAAAAACACCACTGCGTGTTTGTGGATTTTTACTTTTTATTTTTTAGTTAAAATTTATTCGCTGCCTTGCATTCTTTCTCTCTCGCAGTCCCACACTGTTCATTCAGTGTCCCAGTGGACACAAGAACGACGGCTGGAGAAAAGAGTGGGGGTGGCATTGAGGGGGCGAAGAGGGGTGATGGAGTGCAGGAGTGAGAACACTCCACATCACAGAGCAAGGTGTCAATCACCTCCACAGTTTTGCCACACACACACACACACACACACACACACACACACACGTATCATGAAGCACCATTTCTACGGAGTGGAATTAAAAATACAGTGGCAAGAAGCAGAAACGCGAGACTGGGAGAGAGAGAGAGAAGTGGGAAAAAAATAGTGGGAAATATAAGAAAGCGAATGGGACAAAAGGGGATGTGCAGAGAATTCGACCTGGATGATGCAAAGGTCAGAAAAAAAAATTTCAGAGTGCAAAGTGGATTCACCAAAAGTCATTACCTACCACAAATTACCTGGGCAACAAGCCTAAAATAAATAAATAAATCACTTTACATCAACAAGAAAGGAGAGCAGGAGAAACTGGGGAGGAGCAGTTGAAAAGCTAGGGTTGGGAGGAAGGAGAAGGGGGAGTGAGGAGGAGGAAGAGGAGGAGGGAGATATGTGTGTGTGTGGGGTGGGGGGGGGGCAGTGGCAGGAGAAGGATGAAAAATCGATAGACAAACAAGTGAGAGGGCACTTGCAAAAAGGAAGCCAAAGGGGGGAAAATTAAGCATTTAAAGAAATTCTGTTTTGGCTGTGTGCAGGAGGATGAGAAAAGGAGAGKGGGGAGGAGGAGGAGGGTGGGGGAGCCGGGAGCACAAAAGCGCCTGAGGGTGGAGGGGTGTGAGTGTGGCAGAGACGGGCGGGCCACAATGCCCTGCAGCTTGATAGGGTTGAGTGACCACATCAGGTTTAGGAGCGAGCGGAGAGACGTGGGGCAAAACTCAGTGGCTTTAAGTCAAGAGGATTAGATTYAGGGTTTCTCTCTTTCCTTAACCTCCTACTCTCCTTCTACCCCTCTCTTTCCCTCTCTCCCTCCTCATGTCTGCGAGGTGGACTGCTCTAGTGCCGGCTGTACAATCAGTAAAGAGAAGGACCAAAGTATTACTAATAGTCTGGTTTTTAATGTTTCAAGTGGTAAACCGGAGAGCTGGCCCGAGCTGCTCGGCACCAAGGTAAACAGGTCAATAGTATTGATCCTGATTCTGACTCTCTCCTCTAACACACATAACAACACACAAACACATGTACGGCTTTTTGGCTCCGAAAAACGGAATGCATTACAGGCTTTCTCTATCGCACTGAAGTTGTGGATGTGGAGCTGACATGTGCACAAAGACTCAAAAAATGTAAAACTCACCTTTTATTCATTATTCACAAATGTAAAACAGCGTAACATGCTCTAATGTAGAAATCCCACCGGCTTTAATACACTTAGACATGAATCACAAACACATATCGACTCCCTCATATTGTCATGTCTAATTTCACTCTGTCAAACGGTGTAATAAAATACGTGGTAGGTAGCAGCCGACGCCGCAGCAGCTGCACCCAAACATGAAGGCAGAGCAAATCATTTGAATACAGATTCCTATTGTCCTTCTTATGTCAATAAAACTCAGCAGTGCTAAGGAACTTGCATGGTCAGCAACATTATGGGACTAATTAGCATTTTCTTCTTTTCTTCTGCTGGTTGATGTATTTAAAAAAGCCTGGAGGGTCTGCTGCGTTTAATGTAATTAAAGCAAAAGGAGCAACTCTTGCTTCAGAGTAAGAGCACATAAAGGCTGCCTCAAAAGGAGAACCTCAAAACTAAAGTGTCCCAGAGTGGTTTTTCTACACTGAAACACGAGAGGTTGTACAAAACGTAAATGTTGCAGGTGAGTTTGGTTGTTGAGCCAGTTTTCCACCCAGAGGGACTCAAATTTGGGCTTCAATATGGCCATAATCATCGAAGGAATTCTTGAGTGAGACTTGTTTTAACCCCCAGCCACTCCAGGAGCTCGGTGAATTCGCTGAAGCTGCAACACATAAAGAATATAAAAAAAGTGATAATAATAGGAGCTGCAATAAATATACGGCATTATCGTTCCTCTTCCACTCTGGGCAAGAAGGTGTTGAAGTAAAACGTATGAAAAATGAACCTCGGTGAATAGTTTGTGAGAAAGTAATGATTATTTCTTTCCAAAAAATATAAAAAGTAGACAGTTCTTTGTTACTGACGTGGCTCGTCTTTTCTGGCTGCGGGCCATTTTTGGACGTGTTGGTGGTCATTGAGGCATTAAAAGTTCCGCAATGACACCAATGTAATGCAGCAATTCTGCTCAAGATTATGACACTTACAGTGGATTGGATAACCCTTATTAAAGCATTCATTTCAAACAACATGAGGCAAATTACAGGCTGTCATGACACAAATACCTCTGCTGTTTAGACAAGGACTGACACTAGAGAACTACTGTTGCATGATCTGGCCTGATGTGACTGAAACAATTTTTTTGTGAATCTCTGGTTTAAAGGGGCGATATAATGTAAAATCAACTTTTTTGAGTTTTATATCATGTTATGATGTTATAGTCTCATAAAAAAAACATGCCCAAAGCCTTGCTTTGACTCATTCATGCATGCTTGAGAAATCCTGCAGTGTTTTTAGGCAGCCATGCTGAGGAGCAAAACGACAGGTGGGGACCAGGAACACCCCTGGGACGTGTCTTTAAGCCGAACTTCCTCATGGCAGAGTGCACCCTCTCCCCCCACCCCACACACCCCGCCCATGACTCCTGCAGGCTCTCGGGTGAAAGTGAAACCTAATAGTCTGCTGAGCTCTCAGCATTAGTTCTCACTCAGTGAAGCTCTTCTCAGATTAAAAATACTTTTCAGGAAATGTATTTTCAGGTGCGAACACCCCTCCACCCCCGCGATGAACGAGATAAAACGGAAGCAGAAGGAGGTTCTTAAAGAGACAGAGGCCAATTTCAAGGCRTTTAGARGAGGAAGTGATGAGAAGATAAGTTTATTTTCTATTTAAACATAAAAACAGCATTTTAATAACAACTAAAGGTGACGTATTTACTTTATTATGGTATAGTATTTAAATATATGCCTGAGAAACACATAATATTGGCCCTTTAAAGGCTGCACTTGTTTTATAATCATATCATTATTTTTTGAATTTTAGTTTGGACGGAACGGTCCTATCATGACTAAATCATAAAATGTGCTGTTAAAAACACAAGAATTGCCTTCCAGGAGCAAATGAGGGTCTCCTCCTAACGGCTCAATGCTCTAAGTCTTCGCTTTCTGCTTGTTACAGCTCTGTTTCTGCTCAAAAGGGCTGGCAATAAGTGGCAGCACCCAGTGCTTCAAGCATATGCAGCTGCCAATGCTGTTTCTACACACAAATGCACAGAGGCATAGATTAGTCGTTGGCTCGCTCTTTGCTAGCAAAGCCTTCTCCCTTGCTCAGCAAGGCATCCAAGCCTGTAGCAAGTCTTGAACAAAACCTCTCAAAAACACAACAAATTAGAAATAAAACTACAAAAATAGTCAAAARACAAGTGATGTCAATGTTTTCTCACAAATACCCCTAAAACACACTGAGGGTTCATGCTCAGAAAACAGTGACAGAAACAACTTTACATATTCTACAAATTAAGACATTTCAGGTTTAAATTCAGAGCACTGCTCGTATGCTGGTATACAATTAGTGTGAACATGAGTATGTTAACGTATTTTTGTAAATCCATGTGTTTGCTGTGTCCACATTCATTCATGATGTAGGGTGTGTTTAGGTGMATGTGTTTGTTTGTATGTAGACACAAGCCCTGAGGGGCCCATCGTAGGTTGTGACAGTTCACCATCCTTCCAGATCAAGATCTGTCAASCATGCAACCCAACACCAGCCACTGCTACTCCTTCTGTTCTGTTTTCATCCCTCCACTCTTCTCCCTTCATCCATGTTGCAGCCTTAAACAAACACCGGCACTTTTTCAGCCAGGAAAAAAAGGGGAGGCGTTTTATCTACCAAGCTTGCTTCAGCAGCATCAGCYCCTTTTCACTATCACACACTGTATTTTTTTTCTTCCATTTAAATTAATGCTAATAATTATTGTACTACTCTGCATTTTTAGAAAGTAACCAGACTTTCTTGGAACCTTGAGCAACAATTTTTCAAGCTTTGTGAAAATCTTTCAAAACTTTACACACTGCCTGCTTTTCACTCACTATTACTCCAGTCCTTGTCTGAACTAGAGATGGGATAAATGGCTCTCTGAAGGGATCCGGATCTTGGGGAGCCATTTGTTTCATGGAGCCGTTCAAAAGAACCGTTCAATTTTGAACGTATTACATCATTGAGTAGGGAAATATGTCATCACGTAGCCATACGTAATGACGTAATCCCGTCACGTGGGTGGAATCATGTGTTTGTCAAGCGGAACCACCGCCCCCCACCCCCCTTTCCTCATGAGCTTCTGTACTCCACTAGCCTGGCCCTTGCCTTCCTACGCAGCTCTGCTCAATTCTAGTTTCCCTTCACTGCTCCGTCTGGGACTTCTCCCATAGACAAGGATTTCGCTGGCAGAATTTTAGCCGGGCCAATCAGAGAACAGAATGTCAATTTTCTGYGCAGTGTCTGCTTGTAGTTTATTTTACCTGGGCCAATCAGCAAACAGAAGGAGGAGTTTTGAACAACGTCAACTTTCTGCGCAGTGTCTGCTAGTTAGTTTAGCATATGGCAGTGGAGGAAGTGAATGAAGCCAGTCCGTGTTGATAAGGCTTCCAAATTAAAATAAATTTGTCTGACAAAGCAGCAGCTCTCATTTACAGTCGTCTCGTTCGGCTCGGTACTTYTCTCCTCTCAGTAGGGTTGTTTATAGCACACGCAATTTTCCGGTTAGCTTCTTAGCTTAGCCTCTGTCACAGCGACATATGTCACAGCCAACTGATCCAATCATTTTAAACTTCAGCAGAGGCCACGCCTCCCGCAAGAATCACTTGTCTATGCATCAAGCCCAGACCCTTGTACGAAGCAAAGTGAAGGACAGGGTCTGGTTTAAACCAGGCTAGTACTCCACAACTCTGCCTGCTTTCCATGAAAAAGCAAAGCGGGAGTGATTTAAGTATGAAAAAATAAAGATTGTATGAGAAATAAAATAAATAAAACTACAAATGGCTCATTACTGCCCACGATTCGGCTCCTATTGTTCGTTGTAAAGAGCCGTTCAAAAGATTTGGATCATTCGCGAACGTCACATCTCTTGTCTGAACATTATCTGAGCAATTTTTTTCTAAGCCACTTAGCACAGTCCTAAGGAACAAGTGTCRTGTCTATGCAACCCAACATAGTATATTTCAAATTGTGTTTAATACATTTTGTTGCTACAGCAGCTTGTTGCAAAAGGCTGAACAAGCACATCTGCAAATCAGTCCACTTCAGATTAAAACACATCACCAATATTTTCTCAGTATTTCCTTTTTTTCCTTTGACCTAGGCAAAAGACAGGAGGGAGAGAAGAAAACATGGATTCTCACCTTCCAAAAAGCCTACGGGGAAAAGAGAGGGTGGGGGGCGATGGGGGATTCGGGGTGTCAGGTGAAGTGGACAGTGTTGTGGGTGCTCTCTGCATCATTGCTGCGTTGTCACTGTCATGTCACGGGGCCGTCTGAGCAGCTCGTGCGGTTGAGTTGGCCGGCGAGCAGGGAGAGAGACGGAGAGATCCGAGGGTTGGAGTTAGTTGCTGTAGCATCGCTGCTGTAGCGGATGTGTACAGGCATGTGTGCACTGGGCGTTTCAGTGCATGTATGTGTCTCTACACTGAGGAGCCGTGACAGGGACAGTAGTTCAGCTGTCATTTCAGGTGCTGCGATGCAACTGGCCAGGGTTGACAGGTCAGAGGGGTCTGTGTCCAACAGAGAAGCATATAGTTGTGTTTGTATTCTGGTATAGAAGAGGCCACAAGAAGTTCCCACAGTGTGTCATATTTATAAATGTATGGGTGCTTTTCCATTGACGTTCTAGTCCGGTTCCAGTGGGTGTGTTTTGGGAGGTTGGTGGAAGTGGTTTTGGGGTTTTTYGAAGAAGAATTAATGCGCAAAATGAGAGATGGAAACACATTTGTTGAATAAGTTCTGAAATTTAAAAAATTCGCTAAAAAATTGAATTTAAATTGAATAGAAACATTACTAATGTCGCTGCTACAAATGAAAAAAAAATGGCGCCTCGAGTTGTTCTTGTAAAGGCAGTTCAGACGCAACCAATGAATCCACCCCCTAGCCAATCAGTAATGAACAGTGTTCTTATGTTGCATTTTGGTGTCAACTGGGACCGCTTGGAACCACAACCTCGTAGGTACTAAAAAAGGGCTGGTTCCATGAATCTAGCCTAATGGAAAYGGCTTGGAACCGTACCGAACCGTACCAACACTACACTAAGTGGCACTAGTGGAAAAGGGGCATATGTCATTCCATTTCTTCTATGGGCCAAACATGTTGTAACCTTAACCACTTTCCACAAACTGTACTGTACAAACTGGGGCAGCATGAACTGTACTGACCGTCTTTGTGTTTGGCAACACCGGTAGGCAATAGGATCTTTAGATGGTTGTTTGGAGCATTACACCGAGTCCAACACAGTTGACTATTGCGTAAGTGGGTAGTTACTAAACCCCCTGACCCCTTTTTTTTAAATACATTATACACCTAGGTCCTACTCCCACAYAAGTTCCCGTGCCGTGGCACCGTTTTGCCCTTGAGCCACTCACAGCCTAAGGTTGCTCAGCGCAAGTCCAAGCGGCCACAACTGCCTGCCACAATGCACGAGGTGACATTGAGAGGCCCCCAAGTCTCTACGGATTTGGGGTATCCATACAGCTGCCCACGCACAAATAAATAATGCAATGACTGGCTAATGCAATGGGCCCTGACGCAGTGGCTGACGTTGCCTGCAGCTACCTTTGGGCTGGAAAATAATTACCATGCAAAAGACAGGGGGGGAAAGGCCTCCATACATAGTGTAATGGGTGAAAATTGGGTGATACAATGAAGCTGACCTCCACACTTCCATGCTTTTCTCTCCATCTCTGACACTCTATACAAACACACACACATATGCACACACACACACACAAAAAAAGAAAAAATCAAGAATGGAAGCCTAAACAGCAGCCAGTGGTAATGAAGCAGTGCTTTCTGTTCCTCCAAGGAACACAGAGAGATGAGAGTCTGAGTGGAGCCACTCTGATAYACAGAAATCTGTGGTTTTTACTTCTAAATGCAACACTTTATATATTTGACAATGGCCACAAACACAGGAGTTTACATACTCAAATTAATACGCAACATGCAAATTCATCCTAATTTTTAATAAATAATCACGACGGTAAAATCAGAAGAACGAGTTCTAACCCTGACCTAACAAAGTGTTGTATTGCAATTAAGCTTTTGACATTGACTTTGGCTTCAGTTTGGAGTGGAGCAAACAGACAGGTTGTTGACTAATCCAGTGCAGGCACAGACAGGCTGATCATAAATAGAGGACTGATCAATGCTCTGCTGTTTACACAGGCCTAACAGTGTTTACTGAGACACTTTCAAACGTACCCGTCCCTGCTTCTCATGCATCAGCAACAGTACAGGACCTAAAGTAATGGTGTCATTTTTCTTGCCCTTAAAACATATTTATACTGCAGTTATTGTCACACTAATACCTCTTTGAGAAAAKGAATGTTTTTTTTCTTTTAGTTTTTATTGTTTGCATATTGACCAGTTTTGGATTTTATAATGATTTTTACTACTTGAGCAGGAAAGGCAATGATCTAAATCTTGTCATGTTTTCCCAAAAGGTGCATGCTTCTTTTATTCACTTACTTTTTTGTTTTGTTTTGATGTCGAACACTTTCACACATAAAGGAGAACTGCAGTAAAAATACAAAATGTCTGCAGGGCTTTTTGGGTCCCCTTATTTTGCAAATTACAAGCAAAAAAATCAACTTTATTTACATGGTTTTGTTAGTTAAGCATGTCTTTCTTCTTTTGTACTGTAAATTTAAATGACCTTGACAGAACTCTATAAAACACAGAATGAGCCAACGATGCGCAGTAGCACTTCCACACATCTTGACCCCCCCAATGATTTGGGCTCTGCTGTCTGATGAATTTTGTGGGATGGGGGTGAGCACCATAGAGACAGCCGGGCATCTTGGGACCGGGGCATGCCGCCTGCTACCAGGTCCATTTCACTCTAAGGGCCTGTCAGTCAAAGTGGAAAACTTCCCTTTGAAGCTTTGTCAAATCTCTGGAGTGTTTCTTTGCCCCAACCTCGGCCCCCWCCACCTATTCCCAAACTCTTCCAGCCTCCACACCTCTACTCTCCTCATTCTCCCACACGTTCCCCTCCCATCCCTCTGCTGCTCCAACCATTCCCCCTCTGACACCCACATGAAATCTGCTCTCCACTGTCCCCAAACGTTATCCTCTTATCCCCCCTTATCTTTGTCTCAAGCTCTGCAATCCAAAAATTGAACTTGTGGAAAAAAGGGGGGGTTGAGCAGAAAGGGCTTAGTTTCACTTTTGCAAACCAAATAAGGTTTAAAATGGTAAGGCGTCATGAGGGAGTAACTCTTAAGCCTGGAGACAGACACGCAGGGTGATTCCCTACGGCTCACTTGGTTCTGTTGTCACTGACACTGACTGCTCTGACGTATTTTCCTGTTCCAAAAAAAATAAAACGGAGTAAAAACACAAAGATCCATTCATTTTGGAGCGTGCTACTTGATAACAGTTGATTAAGCCACAATTTTTATGCAGATAAGGTGGCTGCAGCCAAAACTGTGGCAGATGTTCTCGTCTATCAATTAGGATAGTTGGTTTTATGAACCTGGATCACAAAAGTGATAAATATGACACATCAACAACATTTTTTTCCAGTAGATGTATAATCTCAAAGGGATGTGCTAAGTGTTGATGTTTAAGAATATGCTTAAAGGTGCGTACATCAGAGTGCACTCCTCATTCTGGATCTTTAAACATGCAGATGGCTTGTTTAAAAACTGATGAAATGTGTATGAGATTTGTTGTGGCTCAAACAGCTGTGTTCACACCTCACACAGGGTGTCACCAGTGGAAATAATGATCACTGACTTCCATTYACAGCTGAATGAAAATATGTTTCTGAAACCATTCATAGAAATGTGCGTTTGTGTATTTATTAGCATGCTGYATAAGTGTAGATTTGAATCCAAAATAACAATTTGTTGTTAAAAAAAATAAAAAGTACAGACTGACATCTTAAAGTGGACATATCCTGCTTTTAAATCCTTCCTTTTCATATTTAAATCATTCAGTTTGGGTCTATATAAAGTGAACCTCTTTGATCTGAATTCCTCCTTTGTAACTCCACAACCACTCTTTCACCCCTTTTTTCAGATTATGTCATTTTGAGGCTGTCTCTTTAAAGGGGCAATGTCATGTAAAATCAACTTTTTTGAGTTTTATATCATGTTATAAATGTTATACTCTCATAAAAACATGCCCAAAGCCTTGCTTTGTATGAGAAATCCTGCAGTGTTTTTGGGCAGCCATGCTGAGGAGCAAAACGACAGGTGGGGACCAGAAACGCCCCTGGGGTGTGTCTTTAAGCCGAGCTTCCTCATCACGGAGCACACCTCCCCACCCCTCACCCCACACACCCCGCCCATGACTCCTGCAGGCTCTCGGCAGTAACAAAGCAAACAAGTGAAAGTGAAAGTGAAACTTAAACTGTCTGCTGCTCTCAACACTACTTCTCACTCAGTGAAGCTCTTTTCAGATTCAAAATACCTTTGAGGATATATTTCAAATGCCAAGTAAACTGCATCATAGCGCACGCACGAGCACCCCCCTTCACTGAAATAGACGGGACAGAAGCAGAAGGTGGTTCTTAAAGAGACAGAGGCAAATTTCAAGGCGTTTAGAAGAGGAAGTGATGAGAAGATGAGTTTATTTTCTATTTAAACATAAAAACAGCCCTTTAATAACAACTAAAGGTGACATAGATACTATTATTATAGTATTTAAATATATAGCTGAGAAACACATAATATTGCCCCTTTAAATGCAAATGAGGTGCTTCACACCCCGCCCCCTCCAGCTTCCAGACTGGTTCATTCTAGTTTGATAGAGAGGCTAACAGCTGTATAGCTGCACAATATTTAATTTGCAAATTAATCGAAATGCGTCAACAAGGAAAAAYTTGTCCATCCAGTCTTACATGTTGGAGCCAGAGTTACCAGAGACAGGGGAGAATGAAGACCACCAAACTGTAGTTGTAGTTGGCAGGTCCAGACCTTATTTGGCAGTTCCATCACAAATAATGACATAATAGTTCAAAAAACATCAAAAGAAAAAAAAATAGAGAAAACTGAACAGGTTGAAAACTATGTCCCCAACAGAATATAAATATATCTTCATAGCACTTGGAGAAAATAAATTAAACTTTTCTGCACCTTTAGGGACTCCAAGTACAAAATAAAATACATTTAATGGCTAAAAAAGTGGATTTTGCTTGATACGTACAGTATATCCCCTTTAAAGATTTGTGTATCAAATGAAACAGATTTTTTTTATAAGAAGTCTGGAGTCCTGCATTTTGAGACAAAGATTTGAGGTAAAGTAAGTTTTTTTTTATTTCAATAATCAAAAACTGCTTATTTATCACTTGTTATAGCTGCTGATAAGAAGCATTGTAACACTTTCCTAGAAATCCTGTGAAACATGAGCTCTCCAAGGAGAGATTCAGTTACAGCAAGCTCTAGTGCGACTTTTAAAGTGAACGTCTGTTCCCAGTGATGTCATCCACAATCAATTTTAGGGTCTAAGATTGGCCATTAGAAAACGACAATGATCCATCAAACAACAGGCTCTATGGGGGAAATGAGTCACGCAAAACACAGAGGAAGGCATTGCACATTTGACCCTGGGAGTTCATTTGACTGGATGGCTTTTCTCCATCTCGTTCCTTCAAGGYGTCGCCCTCTCATCGCCGACACGTGGCTGACAGGCCCCGCTCACGGCCACGGGGGTCCGCTCCTTTGAATAACGGCAGGTTACGACATAATCATCCTCAGTGAGAAGATTCACTTTGACCTCCTCACTCTCTCTCTCTCTCTCTCTCTCTCTCTCTCTCTCTCTCTCTCTCTCTCTCTCTCTCTCTCTCTCTCCCTCCTCATTCGCAAGTCCCTGTGAGAGATGAAGAGAAAGACGGAGACGAAGGGAGCAGGAAAAAAAAAGGGGATGAGAAGGAAAGATACAGCAAATTACATCGAACCCATAGGCCAAAAAATAGAAAGTAAAATAAAACAGGGAGCGATTCAGGGTGAGGATAGTTAGTCCTTGCCTTTGATGCTTAACTCTCGTCGACAGTGCAGAGTCTGAGAATCAGAGAGATGTGCAGCGAAAAGCCTCTCTGTGGGTTGCCACACTACAACCCCCAAGGCTGCACAATCATTCTCACATGTTAATGGGCTGCCATTTGGCTCCTAAATCAACTGGGGGCAGGAGACGGAAGTGAGCAAAGCACAAGATAAATATCCAATTCATTTTAGGAAGCCAGAGGAGTTAACGTATGAAAACTATTCAAAATGACATCTAAGAAAGTTATGTTTTTAGCAATAAACGGACGTCTCATCAAGCAAGCAGCATCTTCTTCAGCCACACGCGCACCGTGCAGTGGAGCTTTAACAAAAACACACATATATCCTTGCATGTGTCATAAAGGGGTGCACAGCAGGGAGTGCCAGTGCAATTGATGTAGAAAAATAAAAAAAAAAATCTTCTCATATACCTCGTCCCAGTTTTAGACTTCAAATTCTCTCTCATGCCCTAGCTCCCTCTCTCTCATTCTTTCCCCTTCCTCTCTGGTCCACTAACCCAGTTTAAAAGCAAGCAGCCAGACACCTCCTCCTGCAGTTTGTCTGGGACAGGAGACAGCCCTCGCTAGGACTAGGCTACTAATGAATACACTCTGGATGTGTGTGTCCGCGTCCGTACGCGCGAGCGCGTAACAGTGCGAAAACTCTTAAAGCTGCTCAGACTTGTGCTTTCATACAAATTAATCCACTTTCACGTGAAATGGCTCAAACATCTGAAGGAAAAAAAWTTTTTTGTTCAAATCTATTTCCGCACGCTCCTCGCTGGGTTCCCATTGTGGGGCGACTAAGTGCCATTTAGCAAACCTAATGGGTTTGGCATCCACAGAAGACACCAGAGTCGTAACTGATGCAAACATAATTGTTTGACTTGTAAATCATAACGCAGCGTTAGAACTCTCGTAGTCAAATATATTTTGGCGTTCAAAGCCTTTAACCATTCACAAACAGCAGTGGCTGATTCGCTCATGAATATAAACCAGCTAAAGAGTGTTTAGGATTCGGCAGACTTGATTTGGCATTTTATGCGGCGATCGTCTGGCTATTCCAAAGCACAGGAGAYGGTGATCAAAGGTAAACGCACGAGAGGACAGTCTCAGATTTATGAGGCGATACGCCACAAAGCCACGCACTCGCGGTTAGCTATCGACGAGGGACAATTTTTGGAGTTAATTGATTTGTATCCGGTTATTAATTTCCGCTGCTTTCTTTATCATTCCCTCTCTCTGGCCTCATCAGCAGCCTGTCAATAAGCTTCATAGCTGCGCTCAATCTTTTATTGCCTCGGTAACGCCTCAATCTAATCCTAATCAGTCACTCGTACATCAGCACCCAGCGCCGCTCGTGCCCTACGCAAACAGATACAGATGATAAATGAAGAATGTAAATGCAAACACATTTTACTCTCATACTCTTATTACTGAGGCAATCAATAAGACAAGTGATCTTAACCTCATTAGTCCTAATTACTGTAAAAAAACGTTTTTTTTTTGACAAATTGGAGAAAGATAGTGGAAAAATTGTCACTCGCATTTAAATTATTAAAATAAATAAACGTTTCTTTTGAATCATATTTTATTCTATCAGATAATTTGATCTTGAGTAAATCTTTTCTTGTGAAGCCCCATGAAAAGAATAATACGTCTCACCCTGAAGCCTCCTGCGCGAGCTTTTAAAACCTGACAACTTTTTCCTCATRTGACACGATGAGATATCATGAGTTTCATCATCATGTTTTATTCAAATGTTCTTTTTAATCTTCCTCAGTGCAACAGGATCCATTTAGTATAATTTAAAAGGTCAATCAATACTTTTCCCTCCCTCCACACGGAAGAATTTAAAATGTCCTACACGCAAAATGTGTCGATCACTTAATGTCACGTTGTGTCTCCGTACACTTCAACCTCAAATAGTCGCAAGTCTAATTTTGCAGGCTGTAACTTTTTTTTTTTTTGGATCAATATTTGTTATCATTTTAAATTTAGCTGCATTCATTTCTGCTTTATCATATTAATGAAGCCAGCAGACGAACCGCCGTTCGCCCCCTCCCTCTCTCGGTCCCAGCGACCCTCCCACCGTTCACGCCTCTTCCCTTCTTGTTCCCAAACGTGTCCCAGACACTGAGCGGCCCCACCCATGTCCAGCTCGCTGCACTACCCGGCATCCACCGGCGCTGTTTTGTCATCATTAAACCTCCCCTGTTTGCCCTGCTTTCCTTAATATATGTCACCTGCATGGGGGGCTGCCGCTGCCAGCACTGGAGGGGTTAACTTTATTTTGTCCAGGACCTGACGCCTGCGTGTGAATATATGTGTGTGTGTGTGATTCCACCACAGCACCCGGCTGCTTTGTGTACATGTCCACACAGGCATATGTTCTTGTCTATGTGCGGCTGTTTGTTCACTTGTGTGTCTGTCCACGCAGGACCATGGTTTGATCAGTGTGTGTGTGTGTGTGTGTGTGAGTGTGTGTATGTAAAGGAGAAATTTGCCTGTCCTTGCCTAAGTGAATGGCTAGGATTAAGCTGACAGCCCACCTTAGTGATGGCGAAATAATTGGTTGTTCAGCTCTGTCCTTGTCAGAGCGCTGACAGTTCTGCAGATGTCCTGTGCAGTTCTCCAAAGGTTAGGCTCAGCTGGGGCCGCCATTCATTAATCATTCCGCTCTGACAGTGCACCGAGCAGCCTGCAGCTGCCACCCCGTCCCCCTCAATTTCTGTCACCGCCTTGCACCAACACCACCACCACCACCAGTAACCCACCCCACCCCGCCCCACCCCACACTACAATCCCTCTCCTAGCCCCCCGCCACCTCACCCCCCATGGGCGTGCGCGTTTGTGCTCTTCTTCGGACACACAAATAAGTGCAACACTTAAACATAAATTTGCATGAGAAGTCCAGGGATGTACACAAGCAACAGCATGCTCTGTACACGAGAGGTTTGAACTGGGCAGGGTGTAAGGTAAGCATGTAAACAAAACCTGCAACCTAATGGGCAGGGTGGGTG
>NW_013952545.1:206561-212325 GCF_001266775.1 Austrofundulus limnaeus
TTCAAATGCACTTCAACAAATAAGCAACCAACTCCTCAATTTATCACGTTTGTAAAAAATACAACTTGTTCCATATTATGTAAATCAAAGAATTTCACTCATATAAATAACTCTTTAAGACTATTAACAAGAATTCATAAAAAAAAAAGTTTAAACGCAACGTAAAAAAAACATGGCACCAGATGCTTTATGAAATATGAATAAGGAGCATATGTTATTTTAAAAAAAATGTGTCAACAACTTAAAATCACTTCTACGATCTGTGTAAGGTCAGACGTGCACTTTAAAACGAATCCCTGTGTTTGCAAACAGTTTTAATCATGTTAGCAACTCCGTTTGAACCCAATCCTCCCAAACCCATTTTGTCACTATCTCTTTAACTCTCTCACTTCTTTGATGTGGAAGAAAAAAAAAAGAAGTAAATAAAATTARTGTAAGAAGTTGCGGGGAGAATAATGTGTAAAGGTGTTTAATAGGCACTTAGCGGTTTGACGTACTGAGATAAATCTTCTATTATCTTCTATCAGCTCCTCACTGTTGATAAATGGTGGCTTATAGACAAGAGGCTACATGCCATGAGGTAAAACTCTGGGATCTCTTAAAAATTACCAGGAAAAAAGTGACATACTGCTGGAGTGTGGGAGACTGAGCAGCTTTTTTTTTTTTAAATTACAACTCTTTCGGATTATTTACACACAGTTGCAGTTTGTATTTTGTTAAAAAAACATTACAGTAACAAAAATCATTTATTAAGCATTGGTAATTTTTCATACCTTTTTCCAGAAACCTCAAAACGTGTAGTAAAGGCACAGCCAAGAACATTAAACATATGACTCTGTGGAAGAAAATGCAGAGGTATTTTCAGCAGCAGAAGGTCAGATCAATAATTGAAAAAAAAAGGGTGCTTGCAGAATATGCTATCGCAGCCTCCCCTTTCTAATACCTACTTAAATGTTAAAGCAACACTATAAATGCCTTAAGGATTCTGTACCTTTACACTGTTCTGTGGCCTTTAAATAAACACTGGCGGATGTCCTTACCCTCTAACCTTGAAATAGCTTGAATGAAGAATTTCTATGGGACACTTGTATATGACTGAATGCATCGTATATTTGTGCTACTTCTGAAGTTTATAATGAATTATAATCTTGTAGGACACAAAGATTAAGAATGTGAACATAGAGATGTCTGACCTCTGAAGTGCTACTCATTTGCCTAATGGAGTTGCCTATTCATAAAACAGCCCACGGAGTGAAGTGAAAGCCGACTTCTCGGTGTTTCACTCCAAAGCCGTCAGTGTCTCCAAGTCTTCATTGTTTCATTTGATTTTTTTAAGACAGGACAGTTTCAGAAAAATCACCTTGAATTGCCACCGACTCTTTGAACGGCAGTCTTGACCCCAGAACAGTAAAGAGGCAGACTTATTGTACAGAAGAGGATGTTTTTTCTTCTTCTGAAGAAAGCTAATGTAGATATAAAAGGGTGTTAGCTTCATAGAAGGAGAAGGCCAGTGACAGCGGAGGCCATCATTTTTATTGCTGCTCACAAAAAAAGTTTTTATTTATTTATTTTTTTGTAAATATGCAAAGATGTTGGTTACAGTGCTGGTCTGCTGGATGGAAGACAAATGGAGATTTATGGCATTAATATTCTATACATTATGACTACGCCAATGGGCGATATTATGGCAATTACACTAATGAACTCTCAGCACACGGTGCCCCATGTTAACATCACAGCTTGAGGGTGGACATTCTTTTAAGCRCTAATCTATCTAACCAAGTCTATAACCCTGGATTCATTCATATCAGTCATTTTCTTTCTTTCTTTCTTTTCTTTTTTTGCAATGCATACTGAAGAACTACTACTCAGGTGCAAGGACATGTAAAACTAGAAGWCATATCACCTCTACCAATAATGGGTATGCAAAAATGATGGATTCTTCTTGAATTCAAAGGGAAACACAGCGACGAATATCTTTGATTTGCCCCTTGGAGGTTACCTATGTATCATAACTGTATGTAGATCGTGCACACCACCCCACCTTCTCCCCTCACTGACTGTAGTWTTGGAATGAGAGCACAAAGGGGAGGCACGTACAGTAGATGAGGCGCTCTGGTCACATGGTAAAGCCCACGGAGGATCTAATCAGCCTCTATGTAGATGTGTATGCTGAGTGAGTGATTGCCCGTGGCTGGAAATTGGTGTAGAGGGTTTCACAGGGGAATTGGAGGGACGGGTTTCTCTCTCAGTCTCTCTGTCTCACACACACACACAAGCAAAAAGCAGAAATATACACACTTTCTTTTTGAAAATACCCAATGGAAGGCATGCATGCACCTACATTTACAACACGCTTTCACACAAATCTCCCTATATGCACATTCACACTGAGTCGGGATGATTAAGGTCCGATGCAGGAAAGACTTTGAGTGGTCCTGTACTGCTGCTGCTGCTTGTTTTCCCAGCTGAATACAAGCCGCCAGCTCAGTATTCTCCAGTCAGAAAGAAAACCAGTTATCACAAATGTAGGATCAGAGGTAATTACACAGTAAAAGGCAACATGAAACATTTATTTGTAGCTCAAATCAAATTGCCTTTACTTTAAACTTTGGATGTAATAATGCATTCCATTGAGGTTGGCGCCAATTTCTGCGCTCTATTTTGAATTTTAGGTTTATATTTTAATATGAGGAGATATAAGTGTGCCTGCTGCTCATTTGCAAATGTTTTACATCCCTGCCACTTTTCTGCTTCACTGTCATCCACTCTGGCTGGTATTGATCAATGATTCTGATCAGGTAACATTATAGGTATTGCAGAGATATCAATGTGATGACGGATGATTGATAATGCAGCCACTATAATCGATCAGCAGGATACTGCTGATAAGTCTCTTGCTCTTCAGCAATTTGCATTTGCTGCACAGTCTGCARGTCTACCTTCTAATATTAAGCATAACGCATATCCCAAAATAACAATAAGTCYTCATGTGTACACTGAATTTGCAGGTAAACAATATAAAACAAGCTCTTGAAGAATAAAGGCAGATGCATATTATTTTATTTATTGTGTGGATGCTTATAAAACATTCACACTATGGAGATCATTTTTTTCTTCTGTATGTTTTTCCAGATGTATCTAAATTTTTGTGCCATTTGTACAATTTATACTTYTTTGGCCATGTTTATCTCATTAAAACTAATTTGAGCCATCTTCAACACCCTAAAAACACTTCAAAATGTTTATATTTCTACTGTACTTTTTATCCTCTGCTTTTTAACTTATTTGGGCTCATTCCAGCTTCTTTTTGATTCGATTTAGCTTATTTTATTTATTTATTTGCTTTTTTAGCTATCGTTCTGACCTTTTCTATAATCTTCTGCTAATTTCAACTTTTTGCACTTATTTCACCCTTTATTTTAAAGGCACAGTGTGTAGGATTTGTTGTTTTCAGCGACATCTAGTGGTTGAGTGGTTGAATCATCCTCCCTGGTCCTCCCCCCACCCCCACCCCGCCGCCTGCTTCCAAACACAAAGGAGTTTCTACGGTGTCTCTCAGGTGTCAAAAACCTTTGATAATTCCATCCGCGATGTCTACCAGCAGCTTCAGGGCTAGTGATGTTTCAATTGGTAAGATTATGAGCTTTAATAAGTAAAATTATCCCAGCTACAATGACAGACAACAAATATTACATTTATAGTATTACAACTAAAACCGTTTTTGATGCCGCCACCGCAGTTTGTCCTTCATGAGCCTTCGTAGACAAGATGGCGGTGCAAGATGGCGGCTGCCTGTAGTGGGGACCCGCGACCATGGAGATATAAACAGCTTTTATAAGGTAAAAATAATAAAACGAGGTCTTTGCAAAGATTAGACATGTTTTTTTTATGATTGTCATTAGTGATTATCTCAATTTCGGCTAAAAKAATTGACAAAATCCTACCCACTGTGTCTTTAAGCTTTTCATGCTTCTCATTCCAGCTGTTTTTGTGCTTTTAGACACTTTTTAGCTAATTTGAGCTTTTTTAAACTAAATTCACCTTTTTGTGAGTATTTCAGCTTCTTCATGCTTAATTCAGAAAATGTGCTCATCCTACTTTCAGTTACTTTTTAGCTATTTTAGGCTAGTTTAAGCTCTTTTAGCTATTCAGCAGTAGGTATTCACACTGCATTTTCACAGGAAATGTAAATTCTCTACTTTAACAATTAAAAAAAAAACTAAAAAAAAAAATATATATATATGTATATATATTCTCAATCCGATGCATCTCTCCCACCATATATTATGACCATTGCACCATTATGTCCCCCTTGGTGGATGAGGTCACAGAAGGTGATTTGTTACCCGTTTGGGTGGCTGTCTTGGACCCTCATTTCCCGCTGCTGCATATTCTGCCCCTCTGCTGCCACACCCAACGCCATCACACTCCCAGCCTTGCTACTTTGATCAATAGCCAGTCATATGAAGGAGAGCAGCCGATCTCCCCGCCAAGGTTACTGTAACCTGGGTGCCACATCTGGGGGCTACCTGCGTCCAATTAGCGCTGCAGCGAAGAGGATTGAGAGGCAGAGMGGAAGCAGAGGTAGTAACAGTCCAAGGATGCTTCTTTATAGGCTTTAAATCTGCATGGCAATTTCTCAAGACTTGGCCAGGACGGGATTCTTGATTACTCATCCTCCTTTGCTACAGAGCTCATCCTGCCAGCCCTCCCATTCTGCAATTCTCCTCCTACAGGTTGATGTCGCTCCAACTAGCTTTTGCCACTGATCATCTAGCTCCTGTATGCCTTGATTACAGACGGAGCAGCAATATGCATGGCTCTCAAGGACAGAGGGGGGTTTTTGCCTGTGAATCTTTATCCTAGTTTCAAAAGCACAGAAGGGGCTGGATTTCAAAAGTGAGAATATGAATGGACTTATTTGTCTGTTGATTGGATGGAATGGAGATTGGGTTATCAGCACATTTGGGGAATATTTGCAGGATCTGCACATAAATGTGTGAGGGAGGGAATTGGACAATTACTGTAAATGAGCTGTGTAGATGTAGATAGCATTCATAATATATCTACTCTGATATGTAGCAGAGTTGGGGACTCGAGTTTGGGACTCGTACTCGAGTCGCACTTAAGTCGCATAAACAGTGACTTCAGACTCGACTTAGACTTGCATTCAAAAGACTTCCAACTCGACTCGGACTCGCCATTTGAGACTCGTGAACAATCTTTTATTTTTAATGTTTTTTTTGTGTGTGTGTGTTTCATTTGATCCCTCCTCCTCCGCCAGTMTGTATGCTTTTTACTTTCAGCTGACGTAAAGTTACGTGACACGCGCGCCTCAAACCATCACAACAATCATGGCGGCGACGGCGAGGACGCATGCTTCTGTTCCACCGTTCATAATAACTTTTGGCTATAAAAACTTCGCACAAGTAGCAAATAGAAGAGCAGCAAACTGCAGCGTCTGTGGCATAAAAATACAGGACACTGGTTCCACCACATCTAATTTTATTCGCCACCTGAAAACCCACCCGGAAAGGTTAGTCATTGCCTGTTGTTAGCATCTGCTACAAACAAGCTTAGCGACACAGTGTACAACCTAGGTTAACCCAGTTAGCTTCATATTTACTGGATATTTTTAAAAGGATAGACATTTAGTGTAATGTTTTGGCCTCTACATTCAGATAAAAAGAAGCTGTAACGTGCAGTATTGTAAGCTATTGTCTATTGCCTCATGTTTGACTACTTTGTGGAACATTGCTAA
>NW_013952545.1:214306-226908 GCF_001266775.1 Austrofundulus limnaeus
ACAAACTAATAAATTTGAAAAGCCTAATTACTATTCTAAATAGATATCTATGTTCATCTACAGGTTTTCTGAATTCAGTAAAGCAAAAAAAAGTGGCAAGTGGAGAGGGACAGAGCAGCATTGACTCCTTTCTGACTCACCCAAAAGGAGTGCAAGTGTACAGCCAGGGACATCCCAGACATAAGGCCATCACTGAATCAATAATCCAGGACCTTATTATTTCTTGCAACCTCCCCTTGTCTTTGATTGACAAGCCCAGCTTTAAAAACTTTATGGCAGTGGTAGAGGAGAAATACTGCCCACCAAGTCGCAGCACAGTAACCAGGCGTCTGAGTGAGCTTGCAGCAGAAAAAATGGGGAAAAATACAGATACAAATTTATGTGGAAAACATTTGAGTGTGGGTGCTTTTTTAATTGTATTTTTCATTTACCAGTTTAAGCTATTATACATCAGAAGTGTCATAACAGACCATTACAACTATAAAGTGATTTGCGACTGCAGCGTCACTCAAATATTAGGGACTTGACTTGGACTTGAGATCAAAGACTTGAGACTTGACTTGGACTTGAGATCAGAGACTTGAGACTTGGCTTGGACTTGAGATCAGAGACTTGAGACTTGACTTGGACTTGAGATCAGAGACTTGAGACTTGACTTGGACTTGCAAAAAATGACTTGTGAGCATCTCTGATATGTAGTGAAAGTTCAAGTAGGCTCGCAGAAACCTTACTGTACAAGAGTACTGTAGCAGAATGAGAGTACAGCTCCCGATGGCTAATTATTTTATACAGATCTAACATTTTTGTGCCTTCCTTTGACTCCTTTTAATAAAACAAATTAACCTTTTTTTCTCTCCACAGGCTCCTCTTTCTCACAGCAATCATGCCCTGCTTCTTTCCTCACAAGTGTCCATCCACTAACCCCAATATAAAAAAAATTATAATCAATATCACAGACTGTAGAGTGAAAACAGTCTAATCGTGACACTATCTCAGGCTCCCACTTTTGTGTGCTTTTATATTTGCACACCAAGCCTGAACACAGCAGTTTTCCTTCTCTTTGTGATGATGTCGGGTTTTCACCGCAGTCCAGCACCACTAGAGAACACTGTTTTAGCCAGTGATTMGAGCCCGAGGTACAAGAGGGCCACTCATCCTCCAAGAATAGAATGAAATAAAGACTGGGGACTTCATATTGTGCCAAGAATTAAAATAGAGGAAGACAAAAAATAATAATAATAAAAAATACCTGACTTACTGAAGAGGTAAATTGAGCAACGTGTCTGAGGAGAAACATTTTGGCAATTTTCTACTAAAATTAGCAAAAGCAACTAAACAAATCATAAAATGAATCACCTTTATTTTGTTTGGTGCTGAGAAATCGAATCATTTTGAGCTTCAATCTATCATAGATGGTATGACTTTGTAATRTAGATCAAAAGCTATACCTTTGGCTTTTGTTGCCTTTTCCAAGTACTGCCTTTTTAAAGCGCTCAGGCAGCAGGGTCAAGGTCTTGCAGAGTGAAGAAGAAAACAAAGCCTATGCCTATTCTACTGCCTCGTAGCCGCCTCCTGTTGTCAGCTCCACCCTGTTTTTTTTTCCTAGATGTTTGCATGTGTATGAGTCTGGACCTTCATGTTCCAGTTCCTTTCTCACATCCTTTGCTTGCTCAGTTAACAGACCCTTGGTCGCCTGCCATTGGTTGCTAATTGCTGCTGACATTGTTTGGTCTCTCGCTGCTTAGTTTAGGACAAACCCCTCATTCATGTGCTGCGGACAACTCGTTAGGGCTGACCTCCACCTTCCACTTCTCCCTCCCCGTCTCTCCCCTCTTTCACTGACCTCCTTAATTAACTGGTAAGGCACTGCTGGGAAATTTGCACACAAAGGCCTGGTATCTAGCCTGTTAGCCTCCCATTACCCAAACACCCCGCTTCCACCTCCTCCTCCTCCGTATCCCCACCCTCAGCCTGTTACTGTCATCATCCCAAACAGAGGTCACTGTGCATTTACAGAAAACAAAGATGAAATGATTCCGTACACAAACTGCATTTGCACATATTCACCCATTTGTTCAGACTTTTCATTGTATGCTGCAAGCCCCACTCGCTTTCATCCCTCTGCTGCTGCTTCTCTCTCTATTCCTTGTTCTGTAATAATGGCGTACCTCATTAAAAAAATATCTTGTTTGGAAGTCGTACACCAGTGTTGCACTCTTTTTAAGTCGTCTCTGCCTGTTTGCTTGCTTTCCTCCATTTAGTTTTATTGCTTTTATTCTTGCTTTAGCTTGCCTATTCGTCATACCCACATCGGCCCCGCGCTCCTCCCTCTCCCTTTCAGGAAGCTTCAGCTGGTTTTGTGGTCCCTGTGGAGTGCTCCCAAAGAGCAGTTAGCTGCCTGCCGGCAATGAGGCCCTCTAAAGGGGTCTGCTGAAGAATGCTAGGGGCAAAGAAGTGTAAACAGGTGGAGCCTCTCCATTATACGGGAMCCCCTCAACACTCACTCACCGCACCTTTAACTGTCTTTTTCGATGTTTCTGGCTCTCACGCGCATACACATTCTCTTTTTTTTTTTGCATTCCACCAACTAGTATGTTTCTTTGCACAATGTGTGTGAGCGTGTCAGTGTTTTCATGTGTGGGGCTGTTAGACCATTAGGCCAACAAACAGCATTCTCCAATGTTGTCTTTTTTAATCAAATATCTCGTGCCACTTCCTGCCCTTCAGGTGCCCAATGTGACGGTTTTTTCACTATTATTTCCCACATTTTTGCCTTTCATTGTCTTTTTGCTTTTCTTTCGTTTTTTTTACCTGAAATTTTATAATTACTCCTCATGAGCTGCTTATGAAACTTTGTTTTCTGTTACTTTAGTGTGCGTAGAGTGGGCAGAGTGGAAATTCAGGCGCAAGGAAAAGGAAAACCTAACTTCTGTTCGCCTTGGGGAGTACTCTGCAGCCCATCTGTTGAAATTGCTCCACATATTGTGACCTACATAAAAAAAAACTTCGTTCTTGTAGGTAGGATTGCCTTAAGTCTGTGTTTGACACTTGTCTATTCATTTTATTGGTCTAGTTGTCTCAAAATAGAAGACTTCTGCATAATTTTTGCCTTTACATAATTTTGATGCATCGGAAAGAATGATCCATTTCAAAAACTAAATCAAATGAAATAATTTAAAAAACACTTTTTTCATTAAACTCCAGGCTGCTATGGTGTGCCAAAGTTTAAATGAAAATATTTTGCAAGGAGAAAGAACCTGCTGGGGCAAGACGTTATCGTATAAGGGTGATGAATCCCAGCAGCAATCAACTTCTTGGTGGCCTAAATTGCATAGCCATTTAT
This sequence comes from Austrofundulus limnaeus, assembly GCF_001266775.1. Taxonomy (NCBI): domain Eukaryota; kingdom Metazoa; phylum Chordata; class Actinopteri; order Cyprinodontiformes; family Rivulidae; genus Austrofundulus; species Austrofundulus limnaeus. Next base: position 217,650 of record NW_013952545.1, read on the forward strand.
TCAAAAGCATGTTCTTATCCCTTTTTTTCTGACTTTTCCTCTCTCTCCAAGGACCCCCATCTTGGYCAAAAGAAAATGCCCATGGATTTGTAATTGATGTAAGGCTGGAGAAGCAAAGGGAAATGGTTAAAATAGATATTCTTTGCCTAAATAAAGAGGTAAAATTGACTGGGTGAGTGTCTTTCAGAAACTCCACCCTGACCTTGAGGAGGACCAGGAGGAGGTTCCACCTCTCCAACAGAACGTTGACAGAAGGTTAAGTGAGGCTGCCGTAGCCACACATTTACACATGCATATGCACACAACCATACTGTAAGTGCACACACACACACCCTTAGAAACACTGCTGAGAGGCTCCTATTGAGCAACTCTCTGACAATATTATGTTTGGGGAAGAAGAACATTAATTTGCCTTCTTTGAAGGAAAGTGCACTTCTCAACCGTCTTAAGCCCACTTGAGATAAAATTGGAGTGGAGTCCCACCATGCCCTCACCTAACCACTCATTGTCTATGGTCTATTCCTAAATGAAGTCCCACTCAACAGAGGGGGGTGGGGGTGGGGGGCTTTCATGCCACATGCAAGCTTTTATTTTCTGTTGTGGTTTATAGAGCAGTTACAATTTTTATTAATTGTGCTATCACTGGTGGGAAAACCTTTATGACAAATCAAGTGATTATAATGAAGAAAAAACAAAAAAGTTACTGATGAAGTAGCAATCCATCTTTTATTATTATTTAAAAACTTCTATTATTTAAAAAAAAATCAGGAATCCATTTTTTTACATGCTTTTTGATTTCCAGGTCATGGGTGAGCTGGTGCCCACCAGTGCGAGAGGTGGGGTACACCATAGACAAGTGACAGCTACCCCACACTGCTCATATTAAACACGATGCATGAATAATACAGTAAAATCCAAGTATGTTTAAAATACTTAAATAATTACAAATAATAGAAATAATGTTTATTTTATTCGTTTTTTATGTATAAACAACAGGTCTCAAAAAGATTTTTAAGTTTGTTCTATATGATCTTTTGAGTTTTGCAATAACTTTCTGAAGACACTTAAAAAACTAAATATCTTTTTATAATATTTTTAAAGAAGAGGAGTAAAGCATTTGTGTCTAATGTTTTTATTTTACTTTTTAATAGATTCCTTAAAGGTAATTGTGGCAGGTTGTCGACAAGCCCTGCCGCTGGCTTCCCTCGAACTGACAGCTTTTCTCAGACCTTGCAAATGTGTAGAAAATACAAGAGACATGGTCATAATCACACCGCCCTGCGCTGCCTTCTCTTTGTCAGTCGCCATGTACTAACATTAAATTTTAAGTGTGAATGTGATTATAGCCTGGTATTCATTTTTAATGGGCTTTGCCTCTATGTGTTTTAGCATGCAGCAAGGCCCGGCAAAGGGCTGAGTCAGACCCTTTTTCTGCTGATGGCGCATATATTTTCGCATATATACATGCGCTGCTTATTCCTCCTTCTCAACGAGCTCTCCCAGCCTTCCTCCTCCTCTCTTCCCTTCGCCTTCATCTCCATCCCTTTATTATTCCAGTGGTAGGAGATGGGCCAAGAGGACTGAGGGCGAGGCAGTGCCCTCTGAGGTCTAACCGTCCAATAAGGTTGTCTGAAGGTTTCAGTGTATAACCCATTATGTCCCTGTTGTCCTCTGCAAAAATGAACTGGTAAGAAAGTTCAGAATCTAGATGAACTTTTTATGATTTTTACCTTATAAGAAATTCCACAAAAATGTAATATTTCTGGAAAATTTACAAGTAAATGAACTTGTTTTAGCTTAACTAACATACTTTACTTAAACATACTGAATCTTGGCATTCTTGAACTAATCTGTAAAAGAAAAGATGGAGGCTGATTTGAGGGAAATTTGATGCCTATAAGGAATGTCACATTCATAACCAGTCAAACTATAAAAAAAAAGAAAAAGAAAAACAGGTTACCTGTACTCCTACACAGACTTAATAATGCCTGTAGGAAAAAAAAGAAATAAAGAAAGGGTTCACATGAATCACAGAGAGAGCGATAAGGCCTTGAAATTAAAACAGATATATAGCCAGTCCAGTATGGAAATCAATAACATATTATTAACTGAGAGGCCACACGAAGAGATAGGTGAAGCCTAAATGCATATATATTCATAATAACAATATTGAGGGATATTATAAATAAAAGGAAAAGGGGGAGTAAATACCAAGCTGGCTTTTATTAGCTGCCAGTCTCCCTGCCAATATGTGCCGTGACTCTGATGTCCAAAACGGCAACTGTCCAACGCTGGATCAAATTAGACAGACTGACAGGCAATAAGAAACAGGTGAAGTTAAATGTGATTCCCGCACTCGTGCACTCAGAGCTCTTTAAATATTAGAGGTAGGGTGGTGCATGGTTGCAAAGGCAGGGGTTGGGGGTGATGTGAAAGGAGACGGAGCAGAAGCAACTCAGGATAAAGTCTTATTAAAGCCATGTGCATTTCTCRAACCTYCCTCCYCCATWTTTTTGCATCTTCTTTTCCATCTTTGCCCCTAGATTCTGATAAGCCTCGACAATGACACCGGCGTGCCAAGGACATACAAGCAGCTCAGTGTCATGTATTCTCCTAATGTGCTGYGTGCAAAACATGTGACAACAAACTGTACATTGGCTCAGTGCAATTTACTGACACTAAATTAAATGACAATAAGTGGTAATAAAAATAAGCTTTATGAAATATCTGTGAATAATAGCTATAAGTGTGTTTAAAAGCAAATAACTGGTTGGTGATGGAGGTGTAGGACCCTGCGCTGTTTAAATAATGTTGAAATCATTGCTGTTACAGCTGAGATTGTCAACGCAGAAATGGCTCAGCATCAACTGTTCATTTCCTTTCCCACTAATTGTCTGCTTGCACTTCCTTTTTTTCTTGACTTTAAGCAAAAGGGCCCACACATGGAGCACCGGTGAGCCTTTTTTTTTTCTTTTCTGAAAACCAAGACAGAATCCACTCCACACTCAGATGCAATTTGACGGCATCTGTCTGAGCYGCACAGTTTGCTTTCAAATGAATAGCTGAGAAAACTCGGTGGCCTTTTGACCAGCGTATCTACCATTGTCCTTGCCTTTCCCCCTAACTACAAATGCTATCCTTCTCAGCARGTCCATCATTTCCACTCTGTCTTTCACTCTCGTGTTCTTTTCTGTTTTTCTGACTGGCTCTTTGAACCGAGCATGGGGCCTGGTGGCATTGTAAGGCATGCCTTCTTCCTTCCCAAGTTTTGTCTGTGTGTTCTTCAGTCCCATTGAGGACTCCGCAGCCTTTTTTTCCAGCGTACAGCTCCTTTGTAGCATCCAGAAAGGCCTTCATCTTGCACKTGTTTTCCTCAAGACCCTCATTCACCCCTCCTTTTCTACTCTCCCTCCCTTCGGAAGAACGCAGGAAGTGAATGCAGATGTCGGAACCACCTGAGCTCATTGCTCATTCTCTCTGTCTCTTCTTCATTCTTCCACAATCTCTTTTTTGCTCGTTTTTTTCCCCCTCCTTCAGACCCCCACGGCTGGAGAAGTTGCTACATCACACGCTGAACACATTGACATACTGAACCTCACAGTGGAGGCTGTCCATCACAATAGCAGCATGCTTGTTTGTTGTCTCTCTCTGTTGCCTCGCTGTCTAAACCTGTACTTGTCTTTGATGCTACAGCATGCAGGCAGGTAAACGGTCTGTGTTTTCCTTCTATGCCTTCAAGTCAAGATGGGTAAATATGGATTTGCTCTTGTGGATAAACACATATTTTCTTGTGGGTTATTCTTTTTAAAATGTCAGAGTGTTCAAGCATTTCTTCAATTTCAAACTTGTATGAAATGTAATTATCTAGCAGAAATTTTATGTTTAAGAATCTCTTTAATTTATGTATGTTTCGAGGGAAAATACAGTCTGATGACAAGTTATTTTGGCTTTACAATATACGAAGTCAGGAAATATTGGATTGCTAAACAGGATGTCCTGTTCAATGACTGGTCATTGTTTAGATTCAGAAAAGTAAAAATAACAGGGAACTTAAATTTCAGGGGTGCAATAATACATGTACCCATATCAAACTGTATCGAACACTGCTTTAGGTTCAATACACACTTGTATCGAACAATACAGATTTTTTAAAATTTACTTTATCAGCTTGTCTTCTGAAGATGCTCTGTGTTAAAGGATCAGTGGATCTGTGTTTGACTACTCCACCTAGGCTGCATTTTTGAGCTCAGATCCACTGAGAAACTTGTTGTTTCAGCAACATTTAATTTAAAAACTGTACTTTTGAGGTAAAACTAATGTTCATAATTAATTTAAATAAATTACAAGTTAAAAAGTGCATGGAAATTTGTCTTTTTTGTATCGAAAAAATATCGAACCGTGAGACTAAAGTATCGAACCGAACCAAAATTTTCTGTATCGTTGCACCCCTATTAAATTGTATTCACACCTGATAGTCCGGTAGACTCGGKTCGATTGGGGACCAAAATTGCACCAAGACCAACTGAAGGAATCGACACGAAAACCTCTGAAGAAGGCAYGGAGTGCAATTTCCTTCTTCGCAAAATGTAAATAAGCATGGAGTGACGTCAGATTTTAGTGGTTGTATGATTTATTTATTTATTTATTTATTTATTTATTGTTTTTGGCAAATGTGCCTAACAAATAGTCTTCAACAATTGGCTCAGCATGAGTGGAAGATGAGGCGGATCCGCGGAGAATATTGTTTTTCACACAAGGCAGCTGAGACAGCTCCATGTGAGGTGGCGTTCACTGAGTAGGAGCACATCCAACTTCACATCCACCTTGACATAGATGTCGATCGAGGTATTTACAAGATATGAGTAACTTCATTACTGTTATTACYAAGAATGCCCTATAGTCCACTTCCTGCTTTTGGCGCGCTCTCCAGTCGGCTTGCATTCGAACCACACCAGAGTTCACGTCAGACAAACCGAGACCTAGGTTTTCAGGCGGACCAGAGTTCACTGTTTTGGCCTGCATCAGGGTTCGACTACACATACACACCTCCCCAAATGAACCCGACTTTCTAGACAAACAAACTAGAGCTCGATTAAAGTGGACTAAACAGGGCTTGATGTGAACACACCCTTAGATGCTGATTCTGAACTGTCTCTRGTTCAGACAGATTCTTATGTAAAATATGTATATAAATTCTGAATATTCCGGTGTGGGTTTTTGTTTACAGAGGAAGGTTTACAATAAAGCATGCAGAACAGACAGCACTGTCAGGCTATGTTTTATGATGAAATAAAGCCAACTGAGACCTTCTTTAAGCCCATCAGAGTGAGTGCACAGCAGGAAATATGGCATCTTTTTTTGAGTGGGGTCTGGGACAGTAACCACATTGCCCCAGGGATCAGGAAAGATAGGGCACGCTGCCTGGTGCTGACACATGATGGGTGTCTGGCTGCTGTCACATTGCCCACTGCCCAGGCTGGGCACAAGAGGGAAAGGATGCTGGCACAGGGCATCGGCAACTGGTAAAGTTGGCACCGAGGACACRCGGCATTCTTTCACATGCCACTGTGGCACTCAGACAGGGCAAGATTTTTTCTTTTTTTTTTTGGCAGGAGCCCTGGCATTGCTTCTGTTGTTGTTTCAGGCGGTCCCCTGCTCCCTGAACTGCAAATGAGCCTGGAATTTGGTTGACAATCGTTCAGCAATGTGTTGCCATGACTTCTGAAGGGAGGGAGAACAGAGAGGGGGGGTCAACAAGACATTTGTGTTACAGAGCATTAATTGAAGGGCAAAGTCAACAGAATTTCATTGCTAATTATCAACCACCCCCAGCCCCAGAGAGTGGCAGTAAATATGAGCCATGAGCATACCCTCAGTGAAAAAATCAGGATCAGTCAATCAGTCTGGTTTAGTGCCCCGAAATACAAAAAAACAGACGASCTGCAAGGCAGTGCGGGAAACCCCAAAACTATTATTTAGCATCTTTATAACACAAATTAGAGCATTCATAATACAGCAAGACAAAATTATGTTTCTGTTGGTGTGGTTAAATATTTGTCTAGTCTGATTAATTGCATGCTTGAGCCTCCTTTCAACACCTCAGCTTTCCCAAGAGAGGCTGTTGCTGCTCTAACTGTAAGCACAGCGATGTGAAAAAAATAATAAAAGGGTAGGGGACACTCAGATACAGTGGGTTCTGCTGAATGTCAAGGATGTGTGTGAGGAGAGAGATAGGAGGAAGATGGACAGGAGGTAAGAGAGGTTGTGTAGCGTGTCGGGGAGAAAAAAAGAAGAGGGAGCAGGAATAAATGAAGAGCGAGCGCACGTGCGAGTGTTTATGTGAAAGCATATGTGTGCTCACTGCTACAGAGATGGATCACCAGCGCTTGTATCTTCTCCGCGGCCATGCCTACTAGCACGTCAGCGGCAGCCTCCATTTACATTAGGGAGATTTAAGCTGTCTCAGGCAATGGTGACAAGTCAAGGTGTTTCACTTTAATTACACCGGGCAAGGTCACCCCCTCGCTCGCTCGCCTCCACGCACAAGGAGGAGGAGGGCAGCCGTGAGGAGGYGATGGTAGGGTTTGGGAGTTTCTTGAATTTATTCTCATTTTTAGCCATTTCTAATACTTTTCACAAGATAAAAAAGAAGATTTTGAAGTGACACACTTTGTAGCAAGCACAATAAAAAAAACATTTTTCCAATACTGACAAACGGAACAGGAGCAAACACACATTCCCCGACAAGCCAGTTTGTTCCAAATAATCCCTAGTGACAAAATAAACGCTTTGGAGTATGAGGTTATAGCCCTAATAGGCCATATTCTATTGAGGTGACATAGTGTATTACACACCCTTAATGTGACACCTATTGCCTACTGCACTTTCAGCCAGGTCTCTGCCTGTTTTTCCTCAGGCCATGGTGTTTTACTGTGGAAATGACACACTGGGAGTTCACAGAGTGTCTACACAGTGTGAGTAAACCATGTCCTGAAAATCCTGAGAGGCCCAAAGAGACTGACCGTAAAAGAATAAAATAGTCAAACAGGGATGAACATAAATGGAAAAATGCAAGAATATGTTTAAGGAAATTGAGGATGTTGTTAACATCCCCTAACAGTTTTCTGTCTTACTTATATTTGAAGCTGGGAAGAWTTTATTTTGTGTGAATAATAACTCTTTACAATCTCTTTTTAACACTGAATCATAAAAATAATCTCTATAATAGAGCTTAATAGGAGGTTTCCTACGCCARTCTTTATAAATCAGGGCAGCCGAAAGAGCTTTTTCCCCTCAATAWGTAATTTTTATTTAATAAAATCTAACAATAACTGCTTATCTTAAATAACTGATTAACTTAATTGTCATTATCAGTACACTCATGTATGTTAAGCTTCTAAGTGCAAGTTTTGTTTTAATCATTTTTATATGTTTTTTTTTCACCTTGCATTTCCTCAAACAACAATCAAAAAATATACTGAGARTAAAATTTGAATATTGGAGTGCCCTAATGAACTTACCGAACCTTTACAAAACAGATAAAAGAACACATTGACAAGTGGATTATAACACTGTGGGAAGAAAAATAACCCTAATCGTGTTTCAGAAAACACTCTATGAGGCTCTGCCTCTGAGTCCAGACATGCTCTTAAATCTTCACTCGTTTGTGTGCAAGTGTTTGCTGCAAAGGCTTGATGTCAGGCTGTCAGTTAAAAGCAACCTCACCTTTCTTATCAGCATCACAGCTTTACCCGTGAAAACTGCAGTCATTTATAAAAATAAAAAAAAGAAGAAGGAGCAAGAGGGTGGGAGTGAATGAGAGAATGGGAGGAAAAAAGAAAAGAGAAGGTAAAGAAAAAAAGAAGGAAGTGCCTTCGGGGGAAGTTATTAAAGAAGGTGCAAGCTGGCTGGCTTGGCAGCAGTTCAAAGGGGTGGATCCCCTAGCCTCCCTGCACCCAAATGGCAGTTGCTGGCACCACTGCTAAACACACAATGCCTTGTGGCAAAACTGTGTCTTTCATTGACAGATGAGTGGGGAAAGGCAAGAAAAGGAAGGAGGGAGGAGGGGACGCAAAATGCTGCTATTCACTCCTTTTTTTCTGGTTAAAAAATAGATTTAACCTGAGAAAGGTGTGAGCCTTCTAACAAGACGTGAAATGCTTCACTCACATAAACTCACACATACACAGGAGAAGAAAAAAAAAAAAGCATCAGTGGCCAGCTGTGGGAATAGGAAGGTGTGATAAATTATAGGGCGTTTTGTCACAACTGAATCAAAACAATAAAAATATAATAAAATATGACATTTACAATCATCAAAAGCATGAATAGCTTTTATATGGTATCAGTTTTATTTATTTTTGTTATTATAATTGTACTAAACTGCAAACAAGGCATTTTTTAACCTAACTAAACACATATTAAAAAATGCACACTTTTTTATCTGCTTCTGCCAGTTTGACACCATCCTTCCTCTCAGGCACAAGGTTAACATATTTTATTGAATAGAGGCTTTTGAGCTTCAGTCGAAGCTGCTGTTCAATAGTTCTTATTAATAAATGGATTTCAGGGGATTTATATTATTCACTGGAATGTTAAACATGTATTAAAGCATATCAGGCATTTGAAATGAATGTTCATCAGTAACAATGGGCTTTGGTGTGGTGAATATTCGCCAACAGAGCGAAATAAGAAGCAGCAGCATTATTTGAAGGATCTGGAACGATCATCTGTTCATGTTATTAAAAATAAATAAATAAAAAGAATGGTATCACACRTGAACAAACCTGCATCTTAAGTTTAGGTTTGTTCAAACATAACCAGACTAAAATATTCCAATAACACATTTCGCCAACTGCACTCTTCTTCAGGTCSGCTTACGGTAGAATTTATGCATACATATATTATAAGAAGCATATACGTTAGCCCTGACCCTGCACAGCTGGAGCAAGGCCACGAGGTGCAAATGAAAAGTCTTAACTCTTAACAGCATTCATATAATCTGTCCCATCAACCTCTGAAGAAGCCCAGGCTCTGCAGAGGACAGTCAGGGTGTCAGATGAAATGAAGGGTAAAAAGATATAGAGTGGGATTTGTGGTGTTAGTAAATGAATATGACATAATGATAATAACTGGTTGTGATAAATTTAAATAATTGRCAAAAATGACAAAACTGGCAATGAAAATGTGCCTGAAATTTGTAAATTGAATTTACTTTTTAATTAATTATTGTTTCATATTTACAAATGAGCATTAAGAA
>NW_013952545.1:227283-242891 GCF_001266775.1 Austrofundulus limnaeus
TTTTTAGATTTATTGACCTTTTTTGCTACTGATTTTTCACTTTTGTTGTCCTAATTTCAGTCAAAGACAACTGTTTAAATTTAACTAACACTTTTGTTATTAAACCTTTTCAGCTTGATTTCAGCTTCTTCTGCAGCTTTCAGCAAAAACCCTTCCACATTAAGCATTCACACTGCATTTTCACAGGAAATGCAAATTCTCTAGTTAATGTAGTTATTCTGTTTGTTTGATTTGTTAGTAGCCCCTTGTAAAAAATAAAAAGCCACCATAGTGGCCAATAAAAATTGGTTTATAATATAACAATATGACGCCACACCATTTGTTGTCTTGTCAGAAATTTTACTTGTAAGCTTGTTATAGTGTAACACAATAAATACCACAAATGTCATATAGTAAAACATTCATGATAAAAAGAAATGATATACATGTTTTTTCACAGAATATTGCTTTCTTCAAATTGGATGTGACTGCTTAAAGGGAAAAAAAGAAGCTTTAATAAAATCCTAATGTGATTTATTCTGTTCTACAGTTCTGGACAACATCTTAGTCCTAATTTGGGAAACTGAACTAGGTCACATAATAGCACACCAGTTGTGCTGTAGGAGTAGTGAGGGTGTCTGATTGTCCTCTCCCTGTCTGTGTGAAACAGAGACAGTTGTCAAGCCGTGGCCAACTCAGTCACGCTGCTACTAAACTCCAAACAATGACCTGAATGTAATGACAGATGACACATAGGGAGTGTGGCTGCAGCTCAGGACWGAACTCAAACCCCATCTGTTACCCTGCCATATTTAGGGAAGATGGACTCTTTTTTTAATTAAAAGAAACACACAACACTGGCTAAATTTGTGGGGTGCAAAAAGCAAAATCTATTTTGTTAAAATGTTATTACTATTATTTATTATTTTATAACAGTTTGTAGTCAGGTAGAAAGTTTATCAGTTTGTATGTTTGTTTTTCAGTTGTCAATTAAATGTTGGAATTTGAGATGGTCTACATCTGTATGTTAGCCTAGGCATGCATTTTTATGAGACAAAACAAACCAATCTATTAAATTGTCTTTCTACATGCTTTTTAAAAAATGTACAATTATTGTGAATTCCTTTTAATAATTGTGCAAAAAAAATCWGATTTGATAAGAGCCCACCATTAGCACTTTTTTTTAATAAAAGCACAAATTTTGAATAAATCTTATTAAAWTGGATTTACATTTAAAGGGATCCCTGATTAGTTGTAACATTAGAGTTTATTTAATAAACATATATTTTAACTGTAAAATAAAGACTGTAAAATACTGTAGGATGTTTAGTTTTTAGAATTTTTAAACTTAAAGTTTAAAAATATATTTAACACGGACGGGGCCATTTTATTTACATGCAAAGCATTCTGGGTAAATGATGATGTCAACTAGGTCATCGGTGGGAGGCTGCTAGTGAGCTATATCCACCCTGAAGGTTAATCTTGGACAATATCTGATGATCGACTCTTTTAAATGAATCCAGAGAGCGTTGACAGAGAGGAGAAGGTAGAAATGACTCAGCCTGTAACTGAAAATATGGATGGAGGACCTCAGTTTAGTTTGTTTGTCGCACTAGCCCCTAGCTAATACATATAATGCAATATAGCGTCAGCGCTAGCACAAAAGCTAACAGGTTAAATTGAGGTCCTCCGTCTATATTTTCAGTTGCAGGCTGAATCATTTTTGCATTCCCCTCACTCTCTGTCATGTGGATGGAGGACCTCAGTGATGAGAGGAGAATGTGTAGCGCTGAGCTAATACATATACTATATGGTGATAGCATCAGGGCTAATGCTAATGCTAACAGGCTAAGCTGAGGTTCTTCTTCCATGAAGCAGCTCTGTTGTCCTCCATCCATATTTTCAGTTCCAGGCTGAGTCATTTCTACCTTCTCCTCTCTGTCAACGCTCTCTGGTTTCATTTAAAAGAGTCGATCGTCAGATATTGTCCAAGATTAACCTTCAGGGTGGATATAGCTCGCTAGCAGCTGCGCACCATGGACCTATCCACATCATCATTTACCCAGAATGCTTTGCATGTAAATAAAATGGCTCCGTCCGTGTTAAAGTATATTTTTAAAAATATTCAAAACAAAACAGTCTACAGTATTTTTACAGTCTTTATTTTACAGTTAAAATATTTGTTTATCAAATAAAGTCTAATGTTACAACTAATCGGGATCCCTTTAATGTTAGGTTCAGACTGAACATGTTCTGAGCGTCAGGAGCGTCAGGTTTACATGCAAAGTCTATGGTGGACGCACATCTAGAGGAGTCGAGAAGCCTTGCGGCGGTGTCTAGCGCATTCAAGGTGCCGCGTTTTGAAGCGGTAAGTGCAGTTTGAGCGTTTGACATGCGTGTGGTGCATTCAAAACAGTTGGAAAATCTGAACTTTTGCTGCTCGACGTGGCGCGTCAACCAATCAGAGAGACTCTGCTATGTGACGTAGCTGTGCATTTTCTGACGGGACGGTCTGCTGAATGACACCCACTAACCTGAGACAGATGGACAGGAGCTCTTTAGCCAAAATCGAGTGCCTGTAGTTGGTGTCCTGACAGGAGATGCGGGCACCGATAAGGGTCAGCGGCTCGTCAAACTCGGCTCGGGACAAAAATAGAAGTGAGCCTGGAGAGTTAAAATTCACCGAACTCAGAATTTATTTGAATTATCTGGGGAATTAATTATGAACTGAGCGCTATGTGCTTGAAGAAATTTATTGGTCATACTGGTTTTAAAAGCAAAAGGGGGAGTTGAAGAAAAACTGTAAGAAAGTTAGTGTTTTTTTTTACTGAAATCGTGTCTTAACCAGGCAAAAACCACATGAATGTTGAATTGATTAAAATGTGAAGAGAATAGACCATACAACAAACCAGTACTGGTTCTGAATGGAGCTTCAATGCTCGCTACTCAAGCATCAAAACAGCGCTGCGGTAACCCGGCAGTACAAATCATTTTAACATTGTCTTCAGCATCTGGCCYGCCCACTACAGCTGGGTCTCAGACACACAAATAGAATCACTTTCTTTGTGTTTAATTAAACGGTTTCTATGTGTTGTCATGCTGCTCCAGGCATGTAACTAAAACTATTTTAATCAAGGCATAACAATAGTCACACAAAAGTTTCTAAAAACCAATACTTAAAAAGGAAAACTATAAATGGTGTTGTCCTTTTAAAATCAGTAAGTAAATGACCAATAAATTTATTCATGCTCTTGGTCTCAGTAAATAAAGCAAAACCACTTAATTTCATCCGCCACTGTACAGAGACCGGCCGAGRAAAACAACCAAGACGCACATCCTGACGCACGTCTAGACCAAATGACAAGCATCTGACCTCAAAGTGCACAAGCGTCTAGCCTGGTTTAAACCAGACCCTTGTCCTTCACTTTGCTTCGYACGAGGGTCTGGACTTGCTGCTATTGAGAAGCAATTCTTGCAGGAGGCGTGGCCTCTGCTGAAGCGCACGTGTGTGAATGTCGCTGTCACGGAGGCAAAGCTAAAAAGCTAACTGGAAATCACGTGTGCTGTAAACAACCCTACTGAGAGGAGAGAATACCGAGCCGACTGTAAATGAGAGCTGCTGCTTTGTCAGACAAATTTATTTAATTTGGAAGCCTTATCAACACGGACTGGCTTCATTCATTTCGTCCACTGCCATTGCTAAACTAACTAGCAGACACTGCGAAGAAAATCAATGTCATTCAAAACTCCGCCTTCTGTTTGCTGATTGGCCCAGGTAAAATAAACTACAAGCAGACACTGTGCAGAAAATCAACAAAGTTCAAAACTCCGCCTTCTGTTTGTTGATTGGCCCAGGTAAAATAAACTACAAGCAGACACTGTGCAGAAAATTGACGTTCTGTTCTCTGATTGGTTCGGCTAAAAATCTGCCAGCAAAATCCTTGTCTATGGGAGAARTCCCAGACRGAGCAGTGAAGGGAAACTAGAATWGAGCGGAACTGCGTAGGAAGGCAAGGGCCAGGCTAACAAGCGTCCAACTTGAAGCAATKAATGCGTTTTTGACGCTAAAAACGCATCCGGTGTGAAAAGTAGCACAAGAGGTGAAGACACTACAGGAAACTTGATTTGATCAAGTTAAAAAGCTCCAAATAATTCAACAAACCCTTTAAGATAACTTTAATTGGGCTTTTAATTTTCTAAGCTTTAMTTTTGAAATGCTTTAGATCAGCTTTATGTTCATCGAAATTTGATATGTTTACAGGTTGTGTATTTGTAAAAAGGTAGGGGGAACATTAGATTTATTTTAAAGCAAATTAAGCTATTTTTTGTCAACAAAGTTGTTTGAAAAGTTGTAAAAGCATGCAGTGGAAAAGTGTAAACATGTCCTGAGTGTGTCAGTGCACATACCTGCATTTGGATAGGTCCTGCCCTAAAAGACCTGTCATGAGTGAGGGGTTTTAGCCAAATCGGCCGAGATGAGGAGCTTTTCAGAGCAAGCACATCTGCTGGTGAGGGAGGCTGGTGGNGTTTTTTTCTACAACACTTTCTCAATTAAAGGCCCTTTTTACACATAGCACTCTGCTAATAACATAATGGCGAGTAAAATGTCATTGAGTGGTGTAATGTACCTAAATCCTTCACCCGCATTTATAATGCTTTCATAATTGGAGCCTACTTTGGAACATAGTGGCACACAGGAGGCAGCGGTGGAAAGGCAGAAAGAAATGATTTGTAAAAATGTCTGCGTTGGAAATAATAACTAGCCTTGGTGCTAATGCAGGGCTCTTTGCAAAAGGGGAGGAAAAAAACATGCTGCTAATTGAGTTTGCCTGAAAAAAAGACATTTAAAACTCATCATTTCATTTTACAGTTTTTTTTTTTCCTCGTGGCACATTGTGTTTAGAAAGGGGAAGAGGAACACTAGTGGTGTTTCACATCCATTTGGAGGTTAATGGTCAAGTTTCAGGCTTTTAAATGTGGTAAAAACTACACTGAAAGGATTTACTTTAATTTATTGCAAAATGTGGATTTTTTTTTCTCCTCCCGAGTACATGTGAACTTTTGCCATTCAAAACTTACCTACAGACATCGCTCCACTTACGCACGATAAATAATCCTTTTTTTTTTAAACTGCCGTCAGGGAAATATGATCATTTTGCCAAAACAGTTTTGGCAGAATTCAAAAATATTTACAAAGGATCAACGCACAACTTTCAACTAAATGAGTTTTGAAATGTGTCCTTAATTACTGTCTGCCCAGAGTTTCTAAAACATTTCGAGTATTTTAGCTATTCTCTTTGTTACACTAGATAAAAAAAACTGCTTAGAGTGGACTGCCTCTGATTTGTGAGTCCATCCTGTGACAACAATACATTATTTTCCTACACAATGACTCTTGGCCCTGCCTAAACACAGGCCTTAATGTCTCATGGTTGCTGGGCACACTCTGGTTATAGGGCTCCGCAGGCTGTGGCCAGGGCAAGGAGGGGACAGTCCACTAAAGGATTGAGTGGACTCCACACAAACATTAGCACTTTTGCTTCTGGGTAGCATTGCATCAATGTCGGCGGGTAAAAACATGTCTTCCATCTTAAACCACACCCTAAGGGATGACAAAAGCACCTGCAGACCCCTTATCTATCAAACGATAATGGCCAAAGTCAAATCAGTCTTCCTCTGAAAGCACTCAGCTTTTGTGCTGCAGGAAGATGTGACAAGTTGTACAAATTAGCTGGAGCTTGTTACTCATAGATAAGCTATTGTCCTGAAGCAGCAGTGCATCCTTTGCGGCACTCCCTGCTTTTACCGCTAGAAAATCAGAGATCTACTGCAAAAATATACACTCAACAATGAAATAAAAAGGGGGGTGGTGGGTGGAGGTGAGGGAGCAAGGAAATCATTTACCGGCGCATGATGAAGTGTCTTTTTCTCGCAGCAACCAACAACTTAAAATGTGCCTTAAGATAAGGGAGTTGTCCCATAATCGTAAAAGCTTTTGTGATCGTTTAACCTGCACGTCCTATCAATCAGCAGGGGGAGGCAGACACACAAGTACATCTTTAAAGTACACAAGCAAGTGTATCACCCAAAAGGTTAATAGCCCAAAGAGAACCTAAACGAACAAAAAAACAAAACACTGAGCAGTGCTTTAAAAAGTGATATATCTGCTAATCTGTTAAAATATTACCTGTGAAACATAAAATATAAAACACATCAAACATGCATTGGCTTTCAGTTTTGCTTTGGATCTCAGCATRACAGCAAAATCATGGGCACTTTATCTGTACACAAAGTAGCAAAAGGACACTTTCATGGAATCCAAACATGASGGGGGACTCATTGGGGTTTTGACAGATGAGCCTGATGGCCCAGAGCAAAGCGCAGTACCTCACCAGCTGGAAGTGGACCCAGTGCCAACTGCCCATCTAGGTTGGCAGCTTGCTCTAACATGCCAGTCGAGACCTGTGAGGGCTCGGCTCATGACCAGTGCAATGCCACAGAGTAAGAGATGACAAATCTGAACAGTCTGAGCTTTTGATGGAGTAAGTGAGGCATTAAAGCTAAAGAGAAGAACATTTGAAACAGCAGAAACAATAAAACAGTTTACGGACAATAATCTGAAAACTAAGAGAGAAGTGAAGGTTCTTGWGTGGATTTTAGCTGACAAAAATAACAATTAAATCCATCACTCAGAACCGAGTAAAATTCCAACTCATATTTGGCTCAAAACTTAAGAGTTATGAGTTAAAAAGATCGCTGAACATCCAGGTCAAAAGAACGTACGCTATTCCAATTAGATAAAACAATCTTTTACAATTTTTTGCGAGGTTCAGTACAAGACATTTTTCTACTTGTTAAGAACAAGTAGACACACTTTGCACAGACTGACACTGACACATACTGGCAGAGATTCCAAGCGAACTGCAGCTAAACGTGGAGAAGGCAGACAGATCAAGAATATCACAAGGAGATGGAGAGCAGCGGTGAAAAACAGACAGAAAAGGAGAAGGGGAAATCCATAGACTTGTCAGTCATGGCAATGAACACTGACAAGCCAACTCTGTGGATAATGTTTCTGTCACAGAGTCCTCTAATCACAGTGTTCTTAGTCAAAACCAATCCTCTCGTCTCTAAACACGAGCGGAAACATACAAACACACAAAGAGGGTGTCGAGACTAACAGACCCACTCACATCTGTGCCATTGTYACCGGCTGTAAGAGTAAAATACAGAGTAATAAACAGAAAGAGAAGAGTTTGAGAGTTTGCACCGAAAAAGTAAAAGATTTTTAAAAAAATGGAAAGGGGGAAAATGGTACAGTTTTAAACAAACCCGAGCAGGTAGTGCCTGTCAGAACACATTGCCATCCTCTAATTGGGTCATTTTTGATACCCACCTCTACACTGTGCCAGCGCATTGATGGGGAGGTGTCAAGATGCCAAGAGCCTGCGAGGCCTCACTGGCACCGAATCAAAGCAGGCACAAACGCTGCCCGCAGACAATTTGGCAAGCCAGAGCACGCACAGGGGCGAGAACATCCAAAAAAACATGGCCCCACAGCTCCCGCCTGTACCGCCGGGGCGTAATTGGTACATGGGCATTCCAGAGCATTTTCAAAGGAAAGAACTTAATCCACATGTGTACTATGAAATTGGCTATTTTGTACTCAGCATCCCCCTCCTCTTCTCGCCCTCCCCCAGTTCACAACCCCGCCACTGATTTAGCACTCTGAATGCCTYGTATCGCTTCCATCCTCTCAATCAACAAATCAAATGCCAGTTTGTCGTTCCGTCTGAAATCGCCCCAGGTTTGACCACAACATTCCAGACTGTGAAGGCGGACAAGGATGCCTAATCTGCACTCTTGACAAGATTTGAGTTTGTTTGTGGATGTTGGAGCGTACATGTGTACGTGCTGGTATGTTTTCTGCGCTGTAAATATGCAGATGTGAGGAGCCTTAAACAAATCAGATTTGTTCATCATGTGCTTGCCCATATAGCTGTGAAGTTAAGGGGTGTGGGCTGTGGACTGATGCTTACTGGAGTAAGTAGAAGAGCCGAGGAAGAACATCCCACTCGTCGTCTTAGACTCTGAATCTTGACATCTGAATACTTCTAAACAGTCCCATGCGCTCGTGTGTTTTTTTGTATGATGTTTGTTCCTATATTGAAGAACAGTGTGTCATCTTCTCTCCCTTTGTGTGGCGGAGTGTGCCTTCAAGCCAGCCTGGCACTGACTGGCACACGGAGTAAACTGACTCCAGCTGCTTTCTGACCAAGGGGAACTTGTTTAATTAACCACGCTCTGGTTCCAATGAAAAGGTTGGTCTCGCCCCCAGCTGTTGACCGGTCTACGGCACCCCAGGGCCCCCGGTGGAGCCTGGCATATCACCCATGGTCCGGTCCAATCCACGTTTCCCAGACAAAGATGGACTCTGCCTGTCATGCCAGAGCGTATCACGCCTGAGTCCTCCCTCATGAATTAAACATGAGATCTGGAGGAGTTCTTTTAAAAAAGGAAAAAAGACCCAGAGGATGTTTCTCTGCACAGATTCACCCACGCTGTTTTTCTTTCCTTCTTTTTTTTTCTATGACTCGGACGCAGACAAGGAAAAAAGGACGGAAYGGGGAGAAGGTATAAACAGGTGCAGAGGTGAATTAGAAAACAGTGCCCTTTATGACTTTCACAAGAGTGTGTTTGTGAATACTTGTGTGTAGGTAATCCACTGTGGCCTGAAAAAGTGTTTCAAAGAAGTTTCTGATCCATGTTTTGGTTTGTGCTTATGGGACACACTTATGTGCTTACACTCATATGTATAAAATAAACTCAGCTTTTTAAGTATTACTCATTACATTAAGATTATAGCTTCACTGCAAGTGAAAAAAACTGTTTTGTTTTGTTAATTACAACTGGTACAATGCAACAGAGGCTTACTTCTTTTATAATGTTTGTTTTTATAAATTAGCAAAATGTCATGATTTCAACTTGATCTCAACCATTTATRTCACCATTTGTGTTACTTGTTTAATTTTTTGCTTCCTAAAACCATTTATATTTCCAACCATATATGTTCCCAATAGGGGTGCAACGATACAGAAGATTCACAATTCGGTTCGGTTCGATACTTTAGTCTCACGGTTCGATATTTTTTCGATACAAAAAAGAGAAATTTCCATGGCCTTCATAACTTGTAATTTGTTGAAATTAATTATGACCATTTGTTTAACCTCAAAATTAAAGTTTTTAAATTAAATGTTGATGAAACATCAAGTTTCTCAGTGGGTCTGTGCTCAACAATGTAGCCTAGGTGGAGTAGTCGAACACAGATCTACTGAGCCTTCAACACAGCACAGCTTCAGAAGATAAGCAAATAAAATAAATGTTATAAATCTGTATTGTTCGATAAAAGTGTGTATTGAACCTAAAGCACTATTGAACGGTTCGATACGGGTACATGTATTGTTGCACCCCTAGTTCCCAAACTGTGTTGGCTGATGTTTGGCCTATGGAAGTAGAGCCATGCAAAGACACCTCTAGTGAGACAAACTCTGCCAATAAAGCMTTCAACTCCATGCAGCCACAACTTTAAGCATCTGTGTTACTCATTACTTACTTTAAATCAGGTTGTATAATTGTACATTCTGATATTTATTCATCATATTTTCACTTTCTTCTGCTTTTTTCTGAGTGCAAAATATCTACAGTGCTAATTATGCTGTCAAAGGGTTTCCAAACCGTTCCCACCCTCGTCCTGAGCCATTTCAGCTTTACAATGGAAAGAGATCGTTAAAGTGACAAACTGAAGGGTGATGTCACCACCCAGCCACACTGGAAGTCTTCTAGGAGCTGGAGTGCCACCACGACAGCTCACTCCACCAGCTTCTAGATGACAGGTCATACCGTCACCAAGAACAATTGTCACCTTTACAAGTTGTCATGCAGTTTGTATCCGTATTGCTGTGATAATACATAGTGAAAGGGTTTTATTTTATCACCTGCACCCCTCAACAAATCATGCGTGAACATACCAGAGAATATAAGCGCATCAACACCCATGAGCAAAAAAAAAAAACAGAATGAAGAACATTTTTCTATACATAGTTTTCCGATTTTCCTAGATTTTCTCAGTATTGTAATTTATAACGATCGCTCCATCAAAGCTGAACTGACTTGTTCCCTTCATCTCTACTGCCCTGTTTGTGCATCCTCCAACCCTCATCCCTGATCCTCCCATTGTCCACGGCAGAGTCCACAGGAGCCCCATTTGCCGTGACATATGGTGAACAAGTCAGGCTCTGCAAGGAAGTGGCCCTGTCTGGAACTGTGACTTAGTGTCATCCCTCAGTGCCTTTGGCAACACAGGGACAGAGGGATGAAGGGGCTCGAGGAAGAAGGAGAAGGAAGGCGCAGAGACGGAGCCGAGGTGGGTGTTGGGGCAAAAAAAAAGAAAAGAAGTGGGGGGTATGCAAGCCAGAGTTTTCACCCTGGAGACACACTGGCAGTCCTAAGATTAGAGGGGTAATCAATCTCAGCGTGGAGCTGGCCAGCCCCTCGGCCTGGCAACCTGGCCTCCGCAGGTGGGGGCAGGGCTGCAGGGAGCAAAGAAACACTGACAGGGGCGACAGAAAGAAGAAAACAAGAGAGATGAGGGCAAAGAATATGCTTTATTAAGAGTCATTTGTCCTTTAACAAGCCTTGGTGCTGGACAGGTGATGAAGCATAGCACCACAAACACATATGATTACTGTCATCGTTGTTTACTGGCTTAGCTGCTTCTGTCAACTTGCAGGGGAAACCTTGTTTTGGGTRCCTCGAACATATGAATGCCATGAGTTGTGCAGGATCACTGCTGACCATACCGAAGTTTGGGTTCTGCTCAAACAACCAGTACCAAAATCAGTCGAATGCAAGAAAAACACATTAAATTAGTTATTTTTAAAAATAAATCTATAAATGATACAAATTTTAACAAGTAGAGAGCAATATTATTTTACATACTTGTATGATATGTCAGCTGTGACCCTTTGTGCATATGGGGACAATAAGAAGTAACAAGGTGTCATGTTGAAACAGCAGCAGTAGCACCAGCCTGTCATCATTATCTCAGTTGTGTTTTTTATGTTAAAGTCAGGGGAAGTGAAATGTCAGTCTGCCAAGTGTGCAATGAAGGTTTTTAAAGAATACAATAAGTGTTGGTTGACTTTAACACCAAAGACTTCATTAAACACTTGCAGAAGCAAATGCAAATGAACAAATCTACAACTAGAATAAAGACCAGGAAGAAAAGTGTGCATTTTGGTTAGGCAGACAAGAAAGTAAAAATTCTTCTTTAGATGGCAAAACTTGCACAACGTTTGAAAAAGCACAACAACTATTCTGTGTTTGTATACTACATTTAAGAATCATTCATTAGAAGTTAAACATAGAAAAGTTGAACTCCTCCAAGTGGTGTGAAAGTTCAGTTCACATTGTCGGCGGTAAGTCAGTCCCCTTCAGAGTTGTACACTGTCAGGGCTGCTCGTCACTGATTCTGTTCACAACTTTTATGAACAGAATTATTTGGTGCAGCCAGGGAGGCAAAGGGAGTCCAGTTTGGTGGCCGTAGGATTTCATCTCTGCTGTTTGCAGMTGATGTGGTCCTATTAGCGTCATTGTGCTGTGATCTTCACCTCTCACTGGTTCTGCTTCAAGTGGAGGAGTTTAAGTATCTTGGGKTTTTTTTCACGAGTGAGGGAAGAATCGAGCCAAAGATTGACAGATRTATCGGTGCAGCTTCTGCAGTATTGCAGACTCTGTACCAATCTGTTGTTGTGAAGAAGGAGCTGAGCTGTAKGGTGAAGTTCAGTTATCCGTGAGTGACTCAAAGTAGAGCCACTGCTCGTCCATATCGAGAGGAGCCAGTTGAGGTGGTTTGGGCAACTGGTAAGGATGCCTCCTGGACGCCTCTCTAGGGAGGTACTTTGTGCATGTCCAACTGGGAGGATACTCTGTGGAAGACCCAGGACATAACTTAAGCTGTGTTTATACTTCATGCAAGATGTGCGGCTGCGGCCCAGCGATGATGTAATTGCGTGTGTGATGGACAGCATTGAGTGTTTTTACTGGGAAAAGACGTGGGGGATACATCCCTCCCTCTGCCTTCCCACCGCATACGTCACGTGCATAGCTTAGCATGTAAATAACTGCTAGTTGCTAGTTGCGAGTTTAGCTTGTTGGTTCAACAGATGTGGGAGATAGATGACAAAAAACACTTCTCCTATTTTCGAATGTCCGCTGCTCGTTTCGACGAACTTGCCCACCGGATCTCCCCTCACCTTCAGCACGCACCGATGCAGTAGAGGGGCCTAGATGGTTGTACCTACGGACCGCCTCGGTGAGTTTCTCTTCGAAACTATCCATGTCTAGAAACAAAAAAGGGCCTCTGGAAGCGAGTAGCGGTGCACACAGCACAAAAATGCCCACAAACTTTGAACCAATCACACGCTCYGAGCCGCAACCTCCGTGTCTCGGAATGCTGACTGGGGGCAATGTACAGGACAGCTGTCACAGGAGGATTGCAGCGGGAGTGCAGACGGAAGTTGCACAACTTTTTGTCACTCAGCGGGGGGTAAAAGATGTGCGACAAGAAGTATAAACCAGCCTATAGTCTCTCAACTGATCTGGGAATGCCTTGAAATCCTCTCAGAAGAGCTGGAAGGTGTGGGTGGGTAAAGAGAGGTCTGGGCCTCCCTACACTAGCTGCATATAAGAATAGAATAAGTAGATTGGATGGATGGATGGATGGATGGATGGATGGATGGATGGATGGATGGATGGATGGATGGATGGATGGATGGATGGATGGATGGATGAACTACACCACTTGAAACAGAGACTCAACCGCTGCAACGTTGCATTGAAAACAGTCATCTGAGGTGGATGTTCCTGGGGTGCTCCCCTCTGGAAGTTTTTCGGGCATGTCCCACTGGGAGGAGACCCTGAGGCAGACCCATAACTTGCTAGAGGGATTGTGTATCCTCTCTGGCCCGGGAACACAGCAGGATCCCTCAGAAGGAACTGGAGAATGTCAATGGGAAGAGGGATGTCAGATCCAATAAATTACTGCAGATGAATTTTCACATTTAAATGTGATGCCATAAAATAATCGGAGACAGAGTTGTAATACAATGCTTTAAATGGCTGCTAAAGGTGTACAAAAAGGAGGAAAATTAAAGTAAAAAAAAGAAAACATCCTCATGGGGCCTTTTACAGAAAAATGAAATATTTAAAAGCAACTCCCCTGTGGCTCGACCATTTTATTTAAATACTAGAGAAATAATTAGTTTTTGTTTTGCAAASGTTCTTATATTTCAAATGTTTATTTATTTTTTTTCGTGCTTAAATTTTAATCAGTGCAGAACATTTCCCTTACGGCAAAAAGGTGCTTCATTGTAAGATGTAATGTTCTGTAATCAGACATGCTTTGCATCATGAGGAGCAAGAATCATGCGTAAACTACTGTATGTACAGATGCAAGTGGTTTTATTTTGAATAGATGTATCTATATACTGTATGTATCACAAAGATGAAATACTGAAGTAGGAAAGCTTGGTTTAATTGGACCAAGAGGTCTGAGCCAACTCCCGTTTGTGGTGTGGCAGGGACTTAATTACAAGCAAACATGGCTTCCTATTGATGCTCCACAAAACCTCAGTGAGAAYGAGGGTTAAGAATAATCTTGATGCCCCACGGGTCATCGCACTCTGTAAACAACACGGATTTATCCAAAAACACAACAGACAAGAAACAAAACATAACAAGTTGTATGAAATCAATATGAGCCAAAGCAGAAATCAAAGATAAATCAGGCTAAATTGGACTTTTTGTTGTGCTTGGTCAAATATAAAGCTAAAGATGAACCTCTGGAGAGAATGGCATTAACAGAGTAATACTTAAGAAGAGGTTGAAGACCCACATGTAGACAAAGTCAATGCAGGTCCTTATGACCCCACAGAGTGGAGAAAGTCATAGATTTAAACTTGTAGGTACCTCTCATGAGTCCATATAAACTCTTTTAAAATGGAGGCAGCCATAAGTGCTAAGCCAAGGGATTGAGGGTGAAATTCAGTTTCTCTGTGTGTTGTTCGCCTCCAGTTGTAGTCCACAACATCTAAGGCTAGCAGCTTGGCTCATCTGTGATCCGTGCTTCCAGGCACTTGCWTTAATTGAGCTTGTAATTGAATAGTTGTCTTCATTAGTTCCAGTCCCCTGCTTGCGAGTCTCAGTTACGGATTACAGGAGAAATGTTTGTGCTAACATCCTCTTAGAAAGCAGAGAGAGGAGAGTATTCTCATCCTTCAGTCTCTGCTGTTGGGTTGTTAAGTCACAGAAGAAAAAATACTGTCACTTCTCTTTGACCACAGACACAAGTGTGTACTTTTAAGACTCAGAAAACCATGAAGAGGTGATTAGATGGGGGGAAATGGAACTCAACCCGTCAATTAAATTTAGTGAAGATTGTGGCTGTGACATAAATGTTTCTCATAGCGAAGAATCTTCAACTCACCTCTAGTCTMTGCATCAAACAGCAAAAATAATCAAAATTAAAGCATTTCCTGAAGAAATGTTACCCGTTGTCTTTCATGCCAGTGTTTTAGACTAAGATGCWGACAAATGACAGAGTTTTGATCAAACCTTGAATTTAACTATGCAACATACTGCGCTCAGATTGTAGTGAATGATTATGTCACCACATCAAATTTTAACATCTGTTTCATTAAATGAGTTCTAGCCATTTTTGTGCTTTCTAAGGTTAGCTGACTCTGATGGGCATCTTGAATTGRGTTGGCTCTAAAAGTTAATCATTTATAGAGATACTRTACATCAAAGAAATATTTCCTGAAAGTTTCATTAACATTCATAAAGTGGWTAATGGAATATTTTACTAACAGACAGAGGGAGTTAACACCTAATAATTCAGGGCAAAWTTTTACACAAATATCTTGCACAAACTATTAAAATATGCGGTGTGGATTAGACTCAGTTACTATCATACCAACGGTCAGGTTAATATCTGCAAAATGGTTGTAGCCATTTTTGTGTTTCTTTTTTAAGGTCAGATGACTGTGGCAGCCATGTTGAATCAGGCTGACTCCAAAACTTAGGCTGTGTTTAAATTCAGAGGCTGGGTTCTCCGAAGGTCGGATTCATTGGCCGCTTACGTTGCAGCATTGAAGGCTGTCCAAATCCGAAGACCCCACCRATGCGGCCGACAAATACATACCTTTGCTCTGGTTTAAAGGATGGCACCGATGGATCCTTCTTGGCCCACCCTGTCCCATAATGCATTGCGGGCTAACCTAGGGCCAGAGTGGGACACATTTTCAGCCCTGGAGTTGGATGCCTCCAACCGGCCCACTATAGATGAAGACATATTATTACTAAAGTTGTTTTTATAACCTCTAAATGATTGATAATAGTGCACTATTCTATAAAGCCTTGCAATTCAGTGTATTTTACAAAAATATTTCCAATTCAGTGCAAGTGGTGTTGCTTCACAATGTAGATGTACACTCACCGGCCACTTTATTAGGTACACCACGCTAGTAACGGGTTGGACTCCCTTTTTGCCTTCAGAACTGCCTCAATTC
>NW_013952545.1:243898-244750 GCF_001266775.1 Austrofundulus limnaeus
TATCTTCTTATCTCTTTTTCACTCTTTCTCATTACATTTCATTTTTTTCTTTCTCCTTCTTTTTCTTCTATTAAAAAAATAATAATTTTCGGCACAAATATATCTTTTTACAAAGCTTTCTGACCATCAGCTCAGTTACAGAAATGTACTGAACCATCTCAGAGCACTTTTCATATAAAGCAGGTCTACATCATACTCATCATTATATTAATTCTAATAATATTCAGTCAATGAGCGATCCTACCTGCWCACTCTGGACCTGTAGRRTCTGGACCAGGATGGTTCTGTATCTTGGTTCTGACTCTTGAAGCTACAAGACAGTTTCCCAGTWATGTGGTGTCACATCATTTATATTATATAACGTTATGTTATTTACCACAGCGCCAMACGATTCATTGACATGATAATTAAGTAACTTGAACRGTGGTTTGCAGACACGGTTCAACATGTCTTACCTGTTTCATYGTCCTCAAACCACGAACTCCTTTTACTGAAAAAGTTGCTAATTTTARCACATTTAGCTGCGTCGGTTTCCAGAGCTTTCCGCATTTTTTAGCTTTCTCCRTGCCACGCTCGCTTTTTCCATACACTGATGRTGTGCGCTAACGTGGTGTGAGAGCGCAAAACAACAACAAGAAAGAAAAAGAATAGAAAWGAATACGAGAGAGGCGGAGGCAGCCCTGGAAGTATGGCAAGTCATTGTATCATTTACAGCGGGTAAAATAAGTATTGAACACATCAACATTTTTCTCAGTAAATGTATTACTAGAGGTGCTAATGACATGAAATTTTCACCAGATGTCGGTAACAACCCAAGTGATCCATACATACAAAGAAATCAAACCATAAATG
>NW_013952545.1:246230-248491 GCF_001266775.1 Austrofundulus limnaeus
CACAATGGCGGACGGAATGAGAGAAAGGAGTGCAGTTTTTTTTAATCTGGCGGTATAAAAATTAAAAGTTGTTAATGTTTTTGTCTTTTGTATAAACATGTTTTGTTTAAATATTATTCTTGTCAGAAATCAAACAAACTGGTATAACGTAATAAACATCTGGTCTTCGTGGTCTACCAAGGACCTGGCCCACCTAGACCGGGTAGGCCGGGTCCTTCAGAGGAGCCAGCCTTTGAATTTGTACACAGCCTTTGTCTGTTGTAGATACACATCTAATTAGGATTTTTTGAAGTTTTATTTATATTTCTAGTTGTAGATATTATGATAAAATCTACACAAACATGCTTACACGTCTGCCTTTGATTTATAGCAGAAAGCAATAAACATCTAAAGTAAATGTGAGATTTAAACTCTTCATACAGCTGGAATAAACATAATAAAACTTTAGCTATCTTAGAGTTTGTAAAAATACAATTCAAAAAGGCAGAGCAAAACTGGTACACAAATAAACAGCATGCATTTAGACATGCCAGACATCGGTACTATGATGTGCTTGAGGTCATGCAGCATGGTTGAGAAGATAAAGGGAAATTAAAGGAAAGGTCCCTGACCCTCTCCGATCTAAGCTCTAAATGCCTTGCAATTTTCTGCAGAAAACGAAAACCCTCCTCACAAATAAAGGACTGMGTCTGACCTCTTCCAAGAGCGCAGGAAGTTTAAAAGAGGTTGACAAAAAAAAGACTCAAAGAGAGGGGAAATGGTAATTTGACTTGCTAACGGACATTTCTAACCTCCTTAAGGTGCATTTTAATAAATCTTTAGCAATTTGCAGCTCACAAGTTCAATTATTATGGCATGCGTCAGACTGAGGCAGCATCTACAGAAAGTCTGACACTTTCAAACAGGCAAACAAAATGAAACCAATAAAGAAGGCATCGCAGCRAACAGGCCCAGCTCTGAAGGCTTAAGGACAGTTGTTCCTCCATTCAAAGCATAATTTGGCAATAATTATCTTTAAGTGCTCTCAAACTTCTCGGAGGTGAAACAAACTGCTAAGYTACGAGAAAAAAAAGATGACAGGTTACGAAAAAGTGCAACAAAAGTGGTGTTCAGACTTGCTCTGCCTCAGTTGTCTGGATAAAAAAGCGAGCATCTCTGTGTTGCCAGTAATGATAGACACACTGAAAATAATTAATCAATCAGGTACTTTTGGTTGGCGTGAATCTGGGGATGAAGGCACACTTTGAAAATCATCCACAATAAGCGACAGACACCTCACATATGTCTACCTCAGCGCACAGACACCTTTCTCCTCCTACCAAAATGAATTCATCTATTTCCTGGTACCAAACACCTTTACAAATAGGAAATGACTGCGCCACTCTGGAACAAACAAAGCCCAAAAGCATCAAAATTGATCTATTTATGAATATTCAACAAGAAACTGAATGCCTCATTTTCACCTTCCTTCCTTTCCACCATTACAGCTTTTTCTCTAACTGCATAATTAATGTGTGAAAAGTAAGGTGTGAATTTGTTTTTGTTGCAACATAAAGAATGGGTGGGCGGGGGTTTATAAAAAGAAAACTATAGTATTCATTTGCAATCTACAGGGAAAAAACAGTACTGCCTGAAACCATTTTGATATTGTAGTAAAAAGCTAAATTTACAAAGAGAAATAGTTGCAAAATGTCATTGTGTGTGTCCTATTTTAGGCTGCTAATATAGTTTGTGCTGATTAAAGGGGACAAAATCCATGTTTTTAGGTGTTAAATGCATCTTGCTTGTTGTGTTCTTCAGAGTAGGATTGCAGAAAAGTTGAATTTAGTCTCTCCTGCTGCTGCATAGATATCATTATGTTCTGTTTGTTTATTATTTTTCAACCTGTTCAGTTTTTTCCTATTTTATATGATGTTTTCTGAACTATTATGTCAAATTTTTTGCAAAATAATCATTTGTGGCAGCCCTAGTGCCTCTATCTAGTCTTAAACCCTTCTGGACCGCTCTGAAAGCTTGAAGGGTGGCAGAGTTTGAAGTACCTTGTTTGGATTAAAAGAGACAGCCTCAAAACAAGTTGATCCGAGACAGATAAAGATCCGCCTCAGATAAAGCGGTGAAATGGGGGCTTGTGGAGTTACAATAAGGAGGAATTCAGACTAAAGCATTGCAGTTCCACATTATATAGACCCCAATTAAGTGATTTAAATGTGAAAACAAAAGATTTGAAACTGTATGTATCCTTTAAAACTAACGATTGGAAG
>NW_013952545.1:249004-261377 GCF_001266775.1 Austrofundulus limnaeus
ACACACACACACACACACACACATACACAAACACACACTTAAGAGACATGCACACTGTGTCCACCCACCAACATTACCTCCTCAGCTTGTTAATGGGGACAGCTCGCACAAATGCCCTTGCAGAAGAGAAAAATCCCCGGCCCCATGCTCAGAGTTGTTCCTCTGACATCAATCGTTGATCCGGCAATTTTTTCCCCACCTTTCAGGGTTTTTGCCCCAGACACTGATGTGCTTTTAAAATGCATGTGTGCCATTTGCCTCCAAGTATACAATTGGGGATAAAGACATAAAACTGAAGAGAATGACTTGTGGTAGTAAAGGGTTTTGCGAGGTGCACAGACACCCTCAGGAATAGATTTGCTGGCCCAGAATCATGTGTCAAGATTTGATATATTCAGAAGTTTTGCGGAGATTAATCTAGACCAAAAAAAAAAAAAAGAGAAAAAGAAAAAATTACCAGCATCCAGACACCATCCAATGTGTGTTTGTGTGTAAATGTTGTGTGTTTTGAAAAGTGGAGGGAGTTAGTATTCTGAAGGTAAGTCAGTGGGCCGGCAGGTAAGTAGGAGACAGAGCAGAGTAATCAGGCTGTCCGAAGCCCAGCGGCACAAAAACACGCACACACACACACACCTACACACACACACACACYACCCTCCAGTCGTTCATTTTCCTAATGATCCAGAGAGCAGCACGAAGCAGGCAGCCATGTTGACTGGAAGACCTCTGCCTTAACCCTCACTGAGAGCAGCATCACTAATGATACTGTGTCAGTCTTATTCTGTCGARCGTGTTGGACAGGCTTTTATTTGAAAAAGAAGCACACAACTTTGCAAAAGTTGCACTCTGAAAACAATATGCTCTTTAGATTTAATGAGACCTTATTTTACTGTAAAATACATAAAACTGAAAGGTATTTGTAATAAACTACAGTTTCATCAATTAAAATATTAATACATTTTGAAAAATGTCACAAAACATCAAACGTTTTCCTTGAGAACCCCCGTTCACAAGAAATTCTGCAAATATTTCCGGGAGGCGTAGGAGTTTTAAAAAAAAAGAAGTGAAAACATAAAAAAATAAAACCTTTCACCAAGCCAGCGTTTAGGCAAATATCAGGACGGCCGTGGAGGCAAGGTGGCCCTGGGTGGCCATTAGGATGCAGCAAGCAGCATTTCCATGCAGACACCATCTCCACATGGAAAGGTCACCTCCCTCCCTTCGCGGGTAAAYACACAGACATATACAAATGCAGTTGCGTGCTAAAACGGCTCACCTTAAAAAGGCATTAGGCTTTCTTCCAATGAACTTTACATCTCTCCCTTACATTATCTTAACCAATGGCATTTCAGCCTCTCCCACAGTAGTGCACTGCTCCTAAACTACCATTTAGTCCACTTTAAAAAAAAACAAGGGCTTTTTGTCTTTTAAAGGAATATCTGTTGTGTATAAAAAAATTAATAATAGAGAGAGGATGTCATGTTAACATTATTTTGAAAACATCAAATGTTTACTTCTTAGAAGACTGAGAACACACAACCTGCAAAGTTGTCGTCTGTTGTCATCATTACACTGCGGAGCAACGGGGAGTGACGCTGATTGACCAGCAGTTCATTCTGTTCGACTTGAGATGTGACTCAATGTGGTTGTGAGCGCTTTTCTCCCCTTTGAGTCCTGCACGCTTTAGGTTCACTGTAAGGCCCTTAGCACCCAACCTGCCAACTGGGCCCTGCGAGCTTCACTACTGTCAGGTTCAATCTAGCCAGCAGACTAACCCATCCTGTCAGCACCCTGCGTCTGCTAGCAGCACACCTGAGCTGGGGCACACCTTCCACTCCAGCCCCGAGCGTAGCCAGGCCTCGAGTTAACGCAAACTGCTGTGCAGAGGAGCAGGAAAGTTTGGTGTTCCTACAGAAATGCTGGTTTTAGGGGGAAAAAATGCAAGGAGTGAACCCTTTCAATACTTTCTTTTTGTCTGTTTCTTCCTTTATTATTTAATGGTAATTAGCCATGCTAATAGTAATTAAATTAAATACTAACAGGTAAAAGTTTATTTATTTCTTTCGTTTGAATGTATTCCTGGAAAAAAAGAGGCAGATATTATGATTGTTTTATTCTTTCTACTGCCTTTCATTTCATTATTTTTTTTCTTCTATTGTATATAGTTGTTTTTTTTAATAAAATGAATTAATTTCTAAATAAAAAAATAATCAAAAATATTTTGACTTCCATTTTTATCATCCAGGTGTTAAAAGGCTGCTATATTTTTTTGCCMAGAGTAAAATGTCTATAACTTAAAATGACAGAGAATTAGGCAAAGTTTAAGTAGTGGTTTGAAAGAGACATTTTAAGCTTTTAAATCCTTCTTTTTCACATTTAAATCATTCATTTGGGTCTATATAAAGTGGAACTTCAATGTTTTGGTCTAAATTCCTCCTTTTTGTAACTCCACAAGCCCCTCTTTCAAAAATGGAAGACTTGTCCATCCAGCTTTACGTGTTGAATAAGACGATGAAATTGTAGTTGGTAAGTCCAGACCTTAATTAGACGTTTTGTCACAAATTCTGTGACATAATAGTTCAGAAAACTTAATAGAGAATAGAGAAAACTGCACTGCTAGAGACGCCAAGTACACAAAAAATGCATCTGCTGAAATGGCTAAAAAAGTGGATTTTGCATAATATCTTCTTTAACACCTCACCATCTTCAGTTAAACTGTTGTGAAAAGCAGCAGTCAAAATGTATATTTTTTTAATGTTAGGCATTTAATTTGGTATTTTATTCATTGCTGTAGTATTTCTTTAACTTTTCTAATGTTTGTAGTTTCACTTTTGAGGGATTTTCTTTTTTTTACTTTTGTAGTCTCACCCTGTTATGTTTGTCTTCTATTTTTATCTACTGTCTGTCCCTCCTTACCTCTTCTGTTGCCAGTCTCTCTCTTTCTCCCTTTTGTTTTCTTTACACTGCCATCTCTCTCAGTCCCAGAGGATGGCCACCTTACCCCTGGCACCAGATCCCAGAGGACGCGAGCGAAAGAACCCCACCACCGCTACTCTAGTGCCTCTGCAGTTAGCTTTTCCGCGCTGTGCAGAGTCTCGTTCCCGTGCCACTGTCTCCCAAAGGGAATTCCCACCAGAGACAATGGGCAGCTTATCAGGGTAAACAACAGCCTCCTCCGTGCCATCCTGCCACAAAGGCACAGACAGGGAAAAAGGAAAGAAGAAGTGCAAATACAGTGCGATACAGCAGAGGAGCAGGGAAAAGGCACAATACACAAAGCCGAGTCAGATGCATCCCTCATGGTGTTTCAGACATTTAGAATCAATGGCAACACAATCACGCTCACAATATGTAATTGTGGCTCCAGCTGCCTCTTTGATTTAGTCAAACAATTGCTTTAGTTTGTGGGATAAATCAATAAGAACTAATTTTCAGTATCACCAAACGAAAAAAGAAAAAAAAGTCTCATCAAGAAAACACAATGAATTATGGCACAGTTTGAACCCAAAGTGCAGTCAAAAACATAAGGCTGTCTTATGTCACGATTATGTCAAAGTGCTTGTGAGAGGGGCTGATGTAAAAGGATGGGTTTGGTCTTGAAATTCATATCCACTTACTGCCAGAGCAGGCCTGTATGCCTTTCCAAGTAATGGCTGTTTACAAGATAAAAGAAGAGGAAAAATAGCCACTTTTCCTTGCTTAGACATGGAATCCTCTTATGAAATTAGGTTGATAAAAGGGCCTTGTGACGTCGGCCATTTTTCCCCACGTCAAGAAAACCTTGCGTGTGAGCATTATTAATGGCATCTTTGTGGCATGCCATTTTTCTACCTCTCAAATGCATTTGCAACAACAGCAGAGGAGGGCTGAGCATCCCGGGGCGCTTTGTCAGAGCGACGGTGGAGTCGCCGTGCAGCCCCCCCCCCCATCGAGTTTCCCTGAAGCAGCCACTGCAAACACCAAAGAGAGGAGCCGCAAAACCCACTTTGTTGTGCAACATAAGAGCCAAGGGTTAATTTTTGTTGGTTACTGGTTGGCCCGCGAAGGGGGCAGGGTGGAAAAATGACGCGGGGCTGAAACAAATAGCGGCGTTGGGAGATACGTGTGGCCTTCACTTAAACAGAGTCATAAATCAGGAGACTGACATGAGCGAGGGAGGGAGAGCAGAAGAGACAGAAGGAGAGAAACCAAAAGAGAGACAACAACAGCATATCATTACCAGTGCTTAGCCCCAGACAACCAATAGGATTAGAGCTTCTTATAACTTGCATTTTGTATTATTTCAGTGTTTCTTCCTCACTTTATATGCATTTTATATGTTTTAGATGATATATAAAGCAGGGGCAGCCCTCACAACACATATGAAGAAACAAAGRTGATAGGCAAATAGGGAATGTATGTTTTTCTTTTAATTATTGCTGTAAAAAATGTAAAAAAACACAGATGTGCCCAAACATGTCAGAATGTTACCAGACTATGTGCCTTCTTACCTTGCTGTGCATTTCAGCATCTTCCTCTCCACAAGCAAAGATTAACAAGCCACTTTTCAGCTGTGAAGCTGAAGGGGGTGAACGTGCATGTGGATTAGATATAGAGCCCATCTTCCTCAAATGATGCTTTTAATGAAGTCCTGTGTGTTTCAACCTGCGTGTGTGGAAAGGCCCTCGCTGCGGAACGCTCCGCTACACTTGGCCGTGAGGTTTGCCAAATTGCAAATGCAATCTGCCCGTAAGCCCAGGTAGGGGCAGAATCTCCGAGATAACTTATGCACGACTGTATGTGTTCCAGCTGCGACCCGCCCTGTGTCCCTCATTYCTTCCTGACTTGTGAAGGATTACCGCAGTGTGGGCTTGTGCTGAGCAAGCAAAATAGAAAGGGATAAGAAGAAGAGAGGAAGCTATATCAGGCTGAGCATTTATGTGTTTTACATACAGGTCAAGTCTTTCCAAAACCTGAAGCAATTTGATTAGATCCTGGTAAGCGACACATTCATGTGCTGTTGGGCTGTTTGGGAAATAAGTGAGAATAAGGTTGGTACAATTAACGTAGCAGATCTGGTTTAGATAAAACCTTAAAAAACTGGATAGTCACTGGCATTTTAACATCATGTCGTCAAAAGGAACCTAATGGTGCGTTTCTATAAGACCAAACCAGTGAAAAGGAGATTTGGTGTGTTGGTGTGATAYAGCAAAGCATGCAGTTGCCTCCTGGATTTCCACAGTTTAGGAGCAAAGTATGTGCAAATTATTTTATTCACCTGACACCAAAGAACAGCAAATGCCTGGCACTTCAGAGAAAATTAAATTAAGCGCCAAGAAAATGTTAAGAGGAAAACTTGGAGGATATGGAATGGATTTATGGCTTTAAATCTGATGGAGCTTGATACTAATGCAGTATAAATCCTCGCCTTTCATTACAGTATTATATGAAATGCATTGGAATGGAGCGATGGATCCTATTTGACATTCCGTTACCAAAGCAGTTGTACACAGCTTCACACTTAAGCCCTTTAAAGCTAATACATAAATGTAACAACACATATAGCTGCAGCGTTTAACAGCAGCTTTTTTTTTTTGTCTTCTGACCAAATCAGCGAAACCCAAGAAATGATTCTCCCAAATGGTTTAATTACTCAAACAGATTGAAAAGAATAATGATGTTTAGCCTCTCCAAAGGCAACAATGATGCTAATCAGCCCAGCTATTATTCTGACAAAGGAAATAAATTATAAGACGGGGGCGATGCTAACTAATCTTAGAGGACAAAAAACATCCAGTGGAATGATGGTGAAATACCGTGTGCTCTTTTTTAAACTACGGGTTAATATTGCATGGTCAGCTGGTCATTTTTAAAAAAGCAAGAAATGTGCAGAGAGACGTGCTCAAATGTAAAATAAAGAATAAATTCTCAATTTGTTGTAGTTCAAAGGAAGACTTTGGGAGAAAGAGTTTATACCGTTTTCTTTACTTGTAAAAAAATTATCCAAATACTAACCAATCAAGATGACTAAAACTTTATATATTGGTTACAGGACTGAAGGAATTAATCGGTTAGATACTAATGTTAATAGCACTACACCATTTTTTAGTTTCCCTTTAAAAGGCACAGTGCGTAGGATTTTGTCAATTCTTTTAGCCGAAATTGAGATAATCACTAATGACAATAATAAAAAAAACATGTCTAATCATTGCAGACAAAGACTTTGTTTTATTATTTTTACCTTATAAAAAGCTGTTTATATCTCCATGGTCGCTGGTCGCCACACAGGCAGCCGCCATCTTGTCTATGAAGGCTCATGAAGAACAAACTGCGGTGGCRGCGTCAAAAACAGTTTTAGTTGTAATACTATAAATGTAATATTTGTTGTCTGTCATTGTAGCTGGGATAATTTTACTTATTAAARCTCATAATCTTACCACTTGAAACATCACTAGCCCTGGAGCTGCTGGTAGACATCGCAGTTGCAATTATCAAAGGTTTTTGACACCTGAGAGACACCGTAGCAACTACTTTGCATTTGGAAGCGAGGGTGGGGGTGGGGGGTTGCCAGGGAGGATGAGTCAACCACTCAGCCACTAGATGTCGCTGAAAACAACAAATCCTACACACTGTGCCTTTAAGTATTGACTTTTGTGATCTATTGTTTGACGATTGTTATGTCTAGATTAAAATAGTTTAGATACATGCCCGAACCACCAACAACACAGAGAAAAACCGTTATCAATTCATCAGGGAAGGTAATGTTTGTTCGAGTGGCCTGCGATGCAGCCCTAGGCCTGTAGTGGGCGCACCAGGCACTGAAGAACCATGTTTGTACAAAAGACTGGAACTTCTGTTTTGCCTTCAGCACAGCTTGGCTTCTCCAGTCGGGARCAATAAAAGCTTCGCTCGTAACCAGATCTGGGTTGTGTGGTTCCAATTCTCTTCACATTTTAATTTATTCAATATTTATGTGGTTTCGTCTCGATTCCAGTTTAACGAACACTAAATTTTCCTACAGGACTTTTCTACCAGTAAAAAGTTTTTTACCTAGCGTATCACATAAAAAGTTTGTTTCTATAAGTATCACAAGAAGGAACTCTAGTCTTTTAATCACAGCAGGTTATCACCAATGCTTCCAGTTACTATTCAGTAAACTGATGGGGAACACTGGGCCCTCGCCGGCGTGCCTTTTCTGCAGGTGGTGGGTGCAAGATGGGGTCCGTTTTGTCCTGTCATTTAATGAAGTGGGGGGGGGGTGCAGATGTATTGTGCCCTATGGCGTGGCTGCGACGGCAGCACGTATGGGCTCATTGTGCTGCGATTATGTAGGATGAGCACGCCGCCTGCTAATCCGCCTGTGGGAGGGTGCATGCCTGTGAATTATTGCACTTTGAGAGAAAAAAAATAGAAGA
Organism: Austrofundulus limnaeus; assembly: GCF_001266775.1. NCBI lineage: Eukaryota > Metazoa > Chordata > Actinopteri > Cyprinodontiformes > Rivulidae > Austrofundulus > Austrofundulus limnaeus. The sequence continues at coordinate 256,399 of NW_013952545.1, forward strand.
AGGAGGAAGAGGGAGAGAGKAAGAGAAAGAGGAGCACAGGAATACGAAGAAGGATAGGAGGAGGAGGAGGAGCGAGAGACGCAGAGAGAGAGAGAGAAGCCCCCTTGGCTGTGATTATGAAATGGTCTGTCACAGATTAAGGCTACAGGGATGCAGGCATAGATGAGCCAGAGCCTCCCACAGACACACTGGCTAGTCAGGATGCATCACTGAGCTTACCTGAGGTTATACACGCCTCGCATCCATCGATGGATGCACAGCACACTCACACATACTGTGGGGGGAGAGGAGGGGAGCAACGGAAAGGAATGAAGGGGTGGGGGGAGGTTGGGGGCCTGAAAAAAAGAGAAGAGAAAGCGTGAAAACAAACATGCTCCAAATAGGCTTGCAATTGAGAGAGAAGAGAAAAAAAGGGAAGAGAGAACTGAGCCCAAGGAAAAACACAAGAAAATAAAAGAGTAAAGGGAGAGAGGAAGCTTGTGAAGGTTGGCAGCTACAAAAGACAGTGACTAAAATAAGACCTATGTGGCTATTGTCTGTTTGCAGGAGGGCTTTGGTGATAAAAAGCCCACACTATTTATCTCCCTCTTCCCATGTCCTCATTGAGACACCTGCAGCTTGTGCCTTAACTAGAGACAGAGAAGTGATGATGTCCGGAGAAAACTGAAGACATACRTCTTCACAAGACGACGATGAGCCTGCGCCTTTCGCCTGTTGATTTAAATAAACTGGGGATCTTCTTCCTCAGTACCAATTATTTTTCATGCCTGGTGGTTTCTGAAGTGTATCTATTAATTTGAAAATAACCAGAAGTACTCAACTCTTCACACACATTTTGACACAGTTCTGTCCAATCACACGCTCTGCTGTCAGGTTGATTTTTACTCCCACATGATTCAAGATGATTTTTTTTCTTCTTTTTAGACATTCTCATTTGATTGGCAGGCAGACTGWCTTTCAGAACAGACCAAGCCAATCAGTCTAATAAAATCAATGACATTTCCAGGTTTGGTGTGTACAAGGCTAGGATTTGTAAGTTTCAGCAGCAGGTTCACAGATTCACTGAGCCTCACAGTTTTTGTTTCATGTCAAATGGGACGTATTTCAAATACTGATATCATTGATGTACAGGTGTGGTCAGACTGGGTGTATTTAACTCCAGAATGAAGACAAATGATCTCGGGTTGGCTCCAAAAACATGGTGTGGTATGAGGCAGGGTATCTGCAGGTTTTAGCAAGTCAAATTTAAGGCTTTTTAAGACCTTTTTAATACCACCTTGAATGAAATTTAAGACCGAAAAATATAAGCAATGGTTCGGGGATTCTACTGTATTACAACCAAGCACGTGTGCCACTCAGTAAAACACGTTGACTATAAAGATATTCAGCTCTCTGGTTAAATTAGCTGTATTTTACAAGAGAAGTTATTTGGTTGGAAACAACCAACATAAAATGCATCTACTAAATACATCATGGCATGAAACTTAATTGTGTTTTAACCTCCAGTTTTGCCTTTACACAAAAAGAAGTCATCCAGCCAACTGTCAATAAACCTGCACTTTAACCTGCAGCATCACTGTCCAACAAATGTCTGAAGGATGAGAGGTTTTAACAACTTTCTGTAGTTTATTTTTATGTAATATTAGTGTTTTGAATTGAGATACTCTGATAAATTTGAAAAATTATAACACATAAAGTTCCTTTATAAAGGGTATGTTACCGGTAAGTTCTTTTTATTTTTTTAATTAATTTGTTTATTATTTGAGTTTCACAGATTTCTTCCCTAAAATCAACATTTCATACAAAGGGAATATTTATAGGATTATAGCTCATGTAATCACACTGATTGATGATTTGACATCCTTCTAGARGGCAACTTGTGACCTATTATGTTCAAAGGTTTTCTATTGCTAGTGACAATCATAGTCATACTATTGAGCTAGCATTGGAGGGACCAGYAACTAGCATGAATAAGCTGATGTTAGCATGGAAGAGTGTCACATTCATGTATGTCCTCTCTTGCTGTTGGACTGATTGGACAAAAAGTGAACGGAAAGGCCGAGAATAAGTTGGTACAATTGGGGAGGCTGTGGCAGAGTGTTCAGTGGTTGGCGTTTTCACAGATAACACCAGCTTATCCATGCTTGTTGCTAGCCTCTCTGATGCTAACACAAATGAATAGTCTTCTTCTCATTTGCCAGTGCCGGCCTCTCAGTTACTAGGGCCAGCTGTTCATTTACCAATGCCGGCCTATTATTAATCAGATCAATAGCTGGCTTACAAAGAGCTATAGCATCCTGCTACAAGAATGTAGCAACTGCTGGTTGTGCAATAGTCTTAATTTTGGCCCTCATCCCATGCCATACAAAAGTTAATCAATTGTCAGTTAATCAGATAGGTACTGTTAACATAAAGAAATAAACCATGAGGTCTCTGTTTTGAAACTGAGATTTCATCTGCCATTTTTAAGCAAAAGGCAGCAGGAAGGTTCAAGGTATTAAACATGGAAAATGCCCAACCCTTTCAGGGAGATGAGACCAGAAAACCCTGGATGCATTTGTATTTAAAGTATGTATTTTTGATAAAGTATTGTGGCAAAAAACATCCATCCAATGATATGTTACATCCTCATAACAAATCATCTATATGTTCATATCAGTCCGTACCCATAAGACTCTTAAATTAGAGGGGATAATGCTTTTTAAGTGGTGAGTTATTACAACATCTTAGCTTGACGTGACTGTGACAACTCAAGCTGATGCCAGATAATTGCTCTTGTGCTCACCATTTAATGAACATAATTACAATGTTCTTCTGTGTTCACAATGTGATTAATTGTTACAACATTTCTTTGTTGGGTTGCGACAAATTACCCTCTCATACTACCATTGCCATTTTCACATCAGGCAATCATAAAGTATGCAAGCAGGCGCTCATAAAGACAGCTTAAAGCCACTCGAGAGACATGTTGGGATTATTGAAAGGCGGAAGAAGTTAAGGACACACCAATCAATCAATTATAATCATAGGTGAAYGGTTTTTAAAGCTATTATTTTAGCTGGATAGATGGAGAATGGGATCACATGAGAGCTATATTCTGCAAAAGCAAAATGTCAATTATCTGCATATTATACATACAAAACACTGTAAAGAAATCATACAGTAAGTGCACRCAGAGTCCAAATAACTACAGCTGCCTCAGAAATTCTTGTGCACATTTGTTTTGACTTCTGCGACACCTGTCAACAAAATCATGTCCATGGAAGTCAACCTGGATAAGTTTTAATCCGTTTCTCAGTCTTGTGTTTGGGGGGCAATTAGCTTGGGCATATTTCACAGACGACCTAATTGAGACGCTGTCACCCACTTAAGCAAGGCTTGTCTTAAGAGCATTTGCTTAATAAGCCATGGCTTAATGCAATAAGGTGCCAATTCAATCAGCCATGACAAAGTCTAATTTATGCCTGGCCAAATGAGCAAGAGGGAGAGAGTCATGGGACTGAGTAATGATTGTCACAACTGGAAAGGATGATTAAAAAAAAAGAATGAGTCTGAGGCGAGGAAACCTGTCCCACCTAAAAACAGTTATTATACTGGATGATAAGAAGCACGTTCAGGGTGCTCTCCTGCTGAGAGGGATTCTTTTTCTGGCTTTGCACCTACGTGCGCACATATTCGTGTATTTATGTGCACAAACACGGTTTCATGTTCACACATACAGTACACACAACCCACAGTGCTTCTGCGTGATTGATTCAGCAGCGCATCAGATCGCTCACTGTGACAAATAGCTGGCTGACAGCCGAATACAAAAAAAAAAGCCCACACCCTAACACCTAACCTGTGAGGGGGGGACTGCGGGGCAAGGSAGGGGGCTGACCTAGCAGCAGGCCACCACAGCTGTCTCCATCATACCACCGATTCATTCTCTGTCTGCCTCTTTCTGCCCCTGTCTGAATCGCTTATTTCACCAGACTTCCTCCCTTCTGACTCGTTTTCAGGTTGTCTTTCTTACTTTTTTAACCCCCCACCCCCATTCTACTTTTGCGTCCTCGTCAGTATCTCTGTAAGGTATTCCGTCACTCCCTCTTTCTCTCTCTCCTTTGCGGGGAGTGATAGATTCCCCCTCAGTTCATTTATCCTGGAAGCGGAGGAGACGGCGGCGTGATGTGATCCATCTCGCCGGCGATGGAGGGAGCGCGGCGTCCCTGATCACAGGCCCTATCAATCTCACTCATAGGGGCCGGATCAGCGCTGCTGTCAGACAGCAGACACACGTGGCCTGTGTGAACGGTTAGGACTTCCTACTGTACGGCGCGTGCACAAGCTCTCGCTGGGGATGTTACCTGCAGCTGAGACAGGGAGAAGCACGGGGAGGATGCTGCCTTTTCAGGACTCTAGGGAGAGAGAAACTTTAACAGTCCCATCCCAGGAGGAGCTGCATGACTGCGATAAGAGAAAAATGATTTTTAGTTTTTCTTATTAACCAGCTGGAATACAGAGATCTGAAAATAATTACTTTTAAAAGATGAAATGTATTTTTAATTTCTTTGTAATGCTCCCTAATTGTAGTACATTTCTTTTACTCTAATGAGTTTCCAAGTTGAGGTGTTATGCGCTTTAATTTAGGTTCATAATTTCAATAATCTATTAAACTATAAGATGATGAGGATCAGTTTCATATTTAAAACTTAAAATGATCTTAACTGTAAAACATATATCACTACTTTTTCAATAAACACGCTGTATATTTTCAGTTCTGTCAAACGTTGGCAACATCAGAGTTATTTTTTATTTGAGCAGCAGTCTTCCAGCTCATGTCAAAACCTTTTTTCTTGTCTTCTAATATACTTGCCATATGTTGTATCAAAACCCATCAAACTCTTCTTGACACTCAAGTACACAAAATCACCCCGGCCCATGGCATAAAACACCCTTTACACACACACACACACACACACACACACACACACACACAC
>NW_013952545.1:268093-285394 GCF_001266775.1 Austrofundulus limnaeus
CCTCTAGTAACATATTTACTGAGAAAAATGGTAACGTGTCCAATACTTATTTTACCCGCTGTATATATACTGTATGTGTGTGAACTAGAAGATGTCACATTTATTATGTTCTGCTGAACACTTTGGCATCAATCCCATACTGTGGTATTTGTTTTCTTCTTTTCTCTTTGCCTATTCTACTTTTCTATTTTCCTCTTCAATACAGGATATGTATTGGGGTTGGGGATTTCCTTTTCTCAGGATTGTTCTATCAAGCTCTTGTCTTTCTCCCTCTGTTGTTCTCATCTCACAATGCTGCTTTGGAGCTCGCACCCTCGCTCGCTTGTTTCAGTTTCACTTATTGGCTTAATTAACGCTGAGCATCTTTAATCCAAATGATGAGAGACAAATGAAAATCAAATACAATCAAGATTCTGTCTTATTACCCAGGTCGTCTGATCCAACCCAGCACCTCCTGATAGACAATACAAGATCTTCGTGTTTGCTCCACGCGCGGCAATGTGCTGATGGAGAGAGGCTGCAGCAAATGTAAATACAGGTTTACATATGCACACAGTGTTAACAGTGATTTGTATTAAGGTGAAGAGATATGAAGACTACAATGCAAAACATTATTAGGTCAATCACCAAAGTAAAGAGAAGAGCATGAGAATGCAAACAGAACAGGGCTAGAGCCTAATCCTGCCTACCTGTGCCGATGTTTACATAAGAAAAATAAAATGACTTCTGCCTGAACGCGAGGGAAAATGTAAAAGCAAACAGAATATAATTCAAATAAATAAATAAAAAGTAGAACAAAGGCTTAGGAAAACGGTCTCAAATTACAAATCCCAAAACATATTTAATTTTCTTTTAGATTAAAAGCAAAAAATCTAGTAAAAAAGGCATTTCTTATCAATATCAACCCCAGTATCGTTAGAGAAAATTTTTAAAATAGCAGTAATCATACTTCAAAGCTCGACCGCTGCGAAGTTACAGTGGATTTCTGAACATATTCTGGCGCGTGCTTGATCAGTCATGCATGTTGTGGATATCAGCTAGTGTGTATTCATTTGTGTTTGYTTAGTTTGGGGAGCAAACCTCAGCCTGACAGTCATCTTGAGGGGCCTACTTGCTTTGCCCATAAACAAGCTAGGTCCAAATTAGCAGCTCAGAAAGCCTGTGGCCTTGAGTGCTGCTGTCCTACCCCCCAGCTACATTATTGAGCAATGCTAATGATCCAGAGTCCACTCATTTACTCTCTCTTCAACACAGTTTCACCGGCTCTCAAGTCAGGTTTTGCCAGGTTGAAGTTACAGCGAGCTTTATCATTTTAGACTTCACTCCATTCTCTGCTGAAAAATAAAAAAATAAAAAAATAAAAAATATCCCAGGGAAAAACACATACCCAGTGGGAGTGGGACTCTTCACTCTGACTCTTGCTGGCTCTCTCTCAAGGTTTTGGTAAGCAATGCTGCTCTTCCAGGTTTTAATAAGCAAGTGGAGYAGAGGGCTTATTCGTGTGTGTGCAATATGTGTGTGCGGGCACAGCTTTTTTTTTCAAGTACGAGTTCGAACAGTGAACTGGTAACAAGAAACGCACACACCTCGTCTACCACCACTACCAGTGCCGTGCCACTGTTTACTCTAGCAAATCCTGAACGAGGCCGCAGAGCTCCGACGAGAGCTTTGCTCCTGTTAATTGGTCATTAAAAGTAGTGGTTTGTGGGCCTCACTAAATCTTTAAACAGGCCATGAAATAATAAGAGGCAAGGTTTGTCACCGCTGTTAGCTCCCCAGAGCGAGCGGAGAGGCAGAGAGGAAGAAGAAAGAGGAGCAGGACTCGGCTTTTGATCATTATCTGTGGAATTAGCATGACTGATAATAATTGCTCTGTTCATTTCAGACCTTGTAAATACATCACGGTTGTGGGGCGGCGTGTCGGCAGATGAAAGGAGGTTGTCATTGATGTGTGAGGGCGTCTAGAGAGGTGGGCTGGAGGGGCAGACTGTGGCAGTAATAATGATTAGTGAGAAATTTACAAAGTCTTGTAAGACAGGTTCAGACAGCGGTGGCCTAATGTTCCTCGGTGTGAACTTTCARTGCGTACATGTTTGACGCTGAGCACCGGCATCTGCCACATTTATCTGTTTAAGCTGAGGACAGGTGATAAACTTGCACAATATATATACTTTTCTCATTTATTATCAATTATATCAAAGTGTCTGCTTAAAAAAATGCAGCAGGATGAAGACAACAGGTGTCAAAGCCCGAATGCACACAGGACCTCACACACACAAAACACAGTGTGTATCATAAGCTCCTAAGCCCTGTGAGAGTAATGATTCTGTTATACTTGCATGGCTTCTCATATATTGATTTGGACCAGGAGGAGGTGCATCCCGGAGGGGCCCCCGTTCTACGGATCCCCATCCAGTCCTATTGTGTCCGCGTGTGCATGTGTGCAAAAACACCGGCAATGTGTGCAAACAGGCTGTTCGAGTGGGGAAAAATAAACAACCTTAAACTTCAAATACGTGCACAAACATACGTGCTCGCGCAGGATGTGACCACGGCACACACCCTCATTGTTGGGGTATCGGTTCAAGCTGTCTATAATGGTGCAGCGGACTGTGAAGAGACAGGCATGACCCAGACTGCCCATGCTGTAGGGGTGCTGCGTGTGTGTGAGTGTGTGTGCGGTTCCCTGTAACCGTGCAAGTGCACCGAAAAGACCCACATGTAAGATTAAGAAAGCCTGATCGCCGACCTGCCTGACCTTTCCCTCCTCGCCTCCCTCCTTCTGTCGGCGTGCGTGCGCCTCTAACCCCACCCCACCCCCTCCTCCTCCTCCACCTCCTCACTGGTCCTCTCAAACCTCCCATTGTTTCCAGCCTTCCCCTCCATTGTCTCAGCTGAGAGCATGAGGATTAGGAGGAAGAGGGATGCTGATGCAGAGAACTGCCTGAAAGGTTCCAAATAAAAATTAAAATAATAAAAATGAAAAAAATGTTGGTGTGTTTTATAGGAAACTGTCTAAAACGGTGAGACTACAAAGTAGTGCAAGTCCATTTAAAACCCTGCATCAATGTCATTCCTTCTTTTTTGTATTCTTGTTTTAATTGAAAACAAATTCACACTTTAATTAGAATTAGCATAATTCTTTGCCTTTTCATTTAATGCACAGAGACCTTGAGAGGCTTTCATTTTTTAATGCATCCCTATTGGAAGTTTTACATTTTTATTTGTGGAAAAAGTTGGGGAAAAAAAACCAGAAGACAGCTTTCATTCATTTCTTTTCTTTTCAATCTGATGTTTTCAGTGCAGCAACTACTATACAGTATTTTTTGCATCTCATCCATCACGTTTAGCTTCTTTATTTTTTACAGCAATACATTGACAATACATCTCACTTACGAGAAACGAGACTTAAATTTGTCTTATTGCTGCTCTGACTGCTGTGTTTTTAAGTGAAACGAACACTTCTTGCAGGTAAAACATGATTCTAACACAGGAGAAACATTTGACCTATGAAGCAATTTCTTCTTTTTAAATTGGGCCTGCAAATTCCACTGACAGCTAACTAGGTTTTTGGCTGCCATCTTCAGGCTGCCGTGAGTATTACTCTCAGAAACCTTACATGTAATTTAAAAGCCCTCGAGCTAAACATGGTGATTGTTCTTTCAAGAAAATTAGACATCCCCACCTCTAATCTCTTTTAATTTTGTTTGAGGATTTGTTGAAGCCATAACCTTATGAATGACATTACATTTGATTATGAAATGTGGCACGTGTTTACATAAACGCACATCATCAGCTTGGTTTTTTTATCGATTTATATGCTTGTTAATCTTTTTTTTAAAGAACATGAATAGTTTATGTCGGCTGAATTAGTGCACAAAACAGACGTAATATAAGCGCTAAGACTAAAACCGTCGCTGGTTTCCAAGAAATAATCATTAAATTTCCAGGTACGTTTCAGACTAATTCATCCAAATTTACTCTTGCAACAGTTATGAACACATTTTTATGTGCTAATCTATCCTGTGGATTATATACAGTGAAGAGAAGTCTCCTCCAAATCATGCTCAGAACCCTCGGGGAGTTGTGGTATTAAATAAGACCTACATTTGGAGCATTAGTGGAATTCAATATGTGCAATGTAATTATTCTGCTCAATAAGCCACTGGAGGAGGATATCCCATTTACTACAACCTCTGAAGCAGGTAGATTCAGGTGATGTTTTATGTTCACACAATATTAGGCCACTTGCTCATAGAAAACAGGGGGGCGGGGGGGGTGGGGGGTATGTTAATAACCAGATTTCTTGTTAGTTAAAAAACAAAAAAGGTACAATCCATGTAGTTCTGGGTTATAGGTAAAGATAAACTGATGACATAACAATGTAATATAAGTAAACATAATAGTACAGCTGGGGTTATCATCATTCAAATAATCAATYAAGCAATAAGATCAGGAGTTTGCTAAATACATTTTTGAGGTTGTGAAAATTTGCATAGAGTAAGTCCTCCAGGGTTCAGCTGGCACAGGTCCATGTGACTGCATTATTTGAGCTTTTATTGTATGTCCTTTATTAGGTAATGTACTTGGTAAACTTTGTCAAGAACCGTTCAGAGAAACTAACTCTTYAACGTAACAGACACACAGTGGAAGGTAAGAAGAATATCTTCAAATAAGGAATGTGTGAGAAACTCTGGAGTGTCACAAATATACCTTTGGTGTTTAAAAAATTAAAAAAATGTGTAAGGTTTTGTCTTTTTTTTTTCATCGAGGTTGTGAGCTTTTGTCTTGTGAGGTTTAGTCCCTACACCCTTATTTTTTAAACTGTCTTTCCCTCTCATCTGATGAGTTTGACAAAAAAACGCCGACTAATCGATATCAGAGACAAGTATTGGTTTAAAGTGCTGTGGAGGTAATAACGCAGTAACAGTTAGATCTGAAAAACCAGCCAGCCCAACACGTCGCAGGATCAAAGCATGAACACACAGTGCGGTAGCCTAACTGCAGCATCGCCGACCCAAAACAGAAGGAGCTCCAGTTTGAAAAGAGTGAAAACAGAAGGGAGGGGCGTTCGGGGGGCTTCTGCGTTTCATGCTGTCCCAGTTGCCTAAAGTGATTCTCTCAATAATGTATTAGAGCACTTGTTTATTATTTACTGTTTACACAGCTCGAGTCATGCTGCTTTTGTGGAGTGACATTCTCACCCACACCGTCTGCGCAGAGCGGGCGAAACAACAAGCCGCGCAGACAGGCAAGCTGCTCCCGCCAGCCGGAGCGGGCAGCCGACCAAACCGGGGCAGCCAGCCGCTCCACGCCACGCTCAGGTGATGCAAAGGCACTGGACTGAGAAATAAAAGACATCTCGGTTCATGGAAGCTGCTGTACAGGCGTCCTGAGGTTGTCAAAGATAAAAACACACAAAAAAGAGTGGGGTTTGAAACGTGTGGGGAGGAGTTAGAGCAGTGAGGGGCGCTGATATTAATACTTATGCAGGCGTCTAACTAGCCACTGCCTCYGTCAGCTGTTTCTTAATTTTCATTTTCTTTCAGATGAATATAGGACTGGTAAAGCAGGAAAGCAAACAGGTGTTTGAGGAATCATGTTGAATATCTCCAATGATAGGATTGGGCTGCAGTTTCATGGTATACTGAGATTTAATAAGCTACAAGATCCAAATTACATTTTTCTTTCCAATTTAAAAGCCTCAAAACAAAATAACAGAAACAGGACATATTTTAATTTCCTCCTGCATGACTGGACCTGTTTTTCTGAGTTGCCATTCAGTTCCGTATGATAGCCAAGAGGGAAATTTCACTAAACTTTTATGTTTGTCTGAAAGAAATATGTCATCACTTGGCTGAATATTTTATCTGGCAGATAACCCAGTCATCGTGGCTCATCTACCAGAGGAACAACACTCATCTCTCTTTTTAAAGTAACACAGTTTTGAAACAAATTTGCAACAAGTTACACGAGTTAGCATATCAGCTGGTGAAAATTACACCCCGCTGCAGGTTTTCTACAGAGGCTAATAATCCAGCCCACATTTCCTTTCAACAGATCAGCAGAGGAGAAGCAGGGGTGGAGCCAGAAGGGTGGCCATGGTGGCAAGTACCATCCCTGGCACCTGATTGGCCTCCCCAGGTGTCACCCCAAAAAAACTGACRAGTGGGTGGGGATCTTGGATTTTCTATTTGCATATAGATTTTGTTCAAGATTGTTCTCTGATACCACTGTGATGTATAAAATTACATCTGTGTATGTTTGAAAATGACTGGTTTATAGACCTTTGTAAAATTAGCATTACCCATAGCGCTTAGCTTAATTTGGCATCAGCATCTGCAATTGGCATCTGATCTTATTTACACCACAACAAATTCCCTCTCGGCAAGTCTTACGATGGCTGAATTATAGCCTTTTAAAGTTAGCTGGGGTGGCCATCTTGAATTTTTGATTAGCATTTAGAACTCAGATCTTTTTATTTGGCTACTTCTACACTAATTTTCAGTTTTGTTTGTCTAAAAATGACTAAAAAATTAGTTGTGACTGGCATTCAGCATGTTTCTTTAATCATTCCTAGCTACAGTCACACAAAATTCCAGTTCAAAATGTCTTAAAATTAAAGCCATTTTGAAATAGTTGTGGTGGCCATCTTGAATTTTCAAATCTAGAGTGCTTGTTTTGTTTGTTTGTTTGTTTGTTTGTTTGTTTGTTTGTTTGTTTGTTTGTTTGTTTGTTTGTTTGTTTGTTTTTATTTGTAATCTAAAAAATGCCTTGGCCACCCCTGTGCCACCCCTTGCAAAGAAGTCTAGTTCCGCCCCTGAAGAAAAGCAACGGTTTTATTTTTTTCTTAACCAGTGAAGATATTGTAATTGAAAAAACCCAATTTCTACTTAAAATTAAATCACTGCAATAGAAAGAAAAGTAGCTGAAGCAGCATTTAACACATAATGTGTTTCATGATTTTAAAATCTTTGCTACACTGGCTGTACATAAATGTTTTTCTTAAAGTTTGTTTCAAAATAACATTAGTAAATACAGCAAACATTAATGACATTATACATTCTTAAAACAAATTAGTCAAGCTTTTATGAGGGACATTTTCATTTTGCATGATTGTCTGCTTATTGACTGGCGCCCCATGGGAGCATGCCTTTGATTGAATCAAATTATTTCAAACTTTCTAGAAAACACGTAATTACAGCAGTTCAAAACAACACGTTCAATGATTCTTAAGTTAAATTATTACAGTATCTTGATGTCAAATCCAGAAAGAAAACTGTCTGAATTATCTTCCAAGCACAAACCAGAAGTGCTTTTTTTGTGCCAGTGTGTATGTGATGGAGCAGAATCACACCAGCACTAATTACAAATAAAAAAAGAAAAAGTATATTTGGTCAAACAATAATTATGTCGTCTAGTGCAGGCATTAAAGTCAATCAGATCCCAGGCCAATTTCTTGGGTAGAAAAAATGAGAAGGTTGACTCTCATGCACACRTTGGCATGCAACACACACTCACAGTACCCCCAAAAACAAAAACAACCACATGCGCTCTCGCACACAGACGCAGCATTTTCAAAGTCATAAAACGAAGGGACTTCAAATGCAGCTATTTGTTTGGGGCCTGTTGTCGTGGGAATAGGCAGTGCGACTGTGCTGGTTCATTAGAATTCCTTTCAAGTTGTGGAGTGCGGCCTCCCTGTGTTCCTCTCCCCATATTCCCTGACCCCGACGCATCTCTGTGGGGCTGAGGTGGGGCGGGGCACTGAGACACGAAGGAGGAGGTAAGGTTTGGGAGTAAAACACAGTAAAGTACTGTAAAAACACACAAAAAACACTCTAATCTGTGGGGTAAGAGAGTACACTCCTATTAAAAACACAGAATAAAGTACCTGAAGTACGCAAAAGTGAGAGGAAAAAGAAAAAAAACATCCAACTGGAACGCTTTCTCATATTCTATTTAAACAACAGCAACACCTAAAACCACACACACAACCAAAATCTCTCCACCCAAACGATGTCACCTTGCTGCATCACCCTCTCAGGGATTCRGGGGGGGAGGTTCGCCTCAGCAGGCACAGCTCTCCGCTCAGTCACCGGAGACACTGCCATGTTATGTTTTTGCCACCAGAGATTGCAGGGAAACTGTTTGTGTGACGCACCTGGATCTTTCTGGCACGCTAATAATTGGTCCTGTCATCCGCTGTAAGAGCAGCTTAATGTTGCCTCAAAATCTTCATAATTACACAGAATTTTAATGCAGTAGGTAATGACTGAAAATGAGTGAGTGACATTACAAACRTTAATTATAGATTACCTGAATATGTATCTGGATTACTACCAGTGACGGGAAAAAAAATAAATATTTGCTACGTTCAAATGAAATAAAACTATTCTGTAAGTATGACGTACTATGTCAACAAGATCATTTGTCTTAAAGTTTACAAATAAACATAAAAAATATTAAACAGTTTCTCTAAAAAAATAGAAAAGTGCAAATTATTTTGTTCAACAAACATGGTTTAAAAGTATAAAAATACTTAGTGATGTTCAAAACTATTTTTTACAAATGTTAAGTACAAAATTTCAAAATAAGTTTCCTTTTGTGGGATAACACGTAGAACTGTGTGTTTTTGGAAGTGAAAGTCTCAAACCAATATCTTCGTAAAACAGATTTAATTTATTATGTTAATCTAAAAATACGTATAAAAAGCACAAGTTGTTAAAATATTATGTTAACTTAGATAGTATAAACTGAAGACCAGTTGGAGTAGGGTTGGCAAATGTTTGGCTGCAGTGTTTAACGGATTTACAGAGTTTTTATCTTGAGTATAAAACAAAATCTTCCATTAAAAATGATCAGAATTTGCTTCTTTTTTTTTTCGCAACATCATCCAGTTGGAACAAAATGAAAATGAAGTGAACTGTTGCCTATATTTATATGTGTATTTTATTGTTGTTTTTTTTTTTCTTATTCGTTTTATTTCTCGGTTCTCAGTGGGACTGAGGTCACTTTGGCAGGCTGGGCTCCCGGACAAGACCCCAGCGGGTGCCAGACTGCAGGGAGAGGGACGCAGAGCTGCTGCCCGTCACAGCCCACTGGTCGCCTGACGGGTCCCAAGGCCTGCCAGACTGACACCAGCCCCGGCCAGGCAGGAGGCAGAGAGGGGGCAAGGGAAGGGGGGGGTGGAAGAGGTGCACGGAGGTGGAGGTTGGCATAGAGATCYGTAGCCAATGGATTTAACTATTTCATATATGTGGGGGTAGAGGTGGAGGGAGGCTGGGTGTACACAGCTAAACCATTGGACAGGAGTTACTCAGCATATATTACATACATTTGGCAAGAGCACTAGCTGAGTCAAAAAAACGCTAATAAAATAAAAAAGAGGCTATCGAAGAGTGATGAGGTAGAGGGAAAAGAAAAGATAAAAGAGGAGTGGAAAAACTAGTTGTGTGTCCCAGCATGTGTCTGAGGCTCTTGTGGAGGAGGGAGGAGGGCAACACTCACAGAGCCAGTCAGGCATGTCCAGAGCATGAGCCGCGTACCTCCACGATGTTCAAGTGCGCGCACACGAGTGCATACACTCGCTTATACACGCACATTCCAACGCCTGACACACGCATGAAGCAAACGACAAACACACAGTAAGGTGAGACTACGCTCGCAAAACATTTTAACCCTGTAAATAAAGTTCACGCGCACTGAAAACAGACTTTTCCACAGCGAAATGTTTGTTTGTTTTTCTCTCACRTGGTTTTTCCTGTCATTTCACAGCTCCTTCAAATATCTGACAGCTATGTGTCGACGTGTTTTTTTTTCCTAAAACTGTCCTGTCCTGACATAACGACAGATTAAGAACTGGTTAAAAAAAAAGAAATGTCAAACTCTTTGCAACATGTGGCATGAAAAAGCACAAGAGAAACACTTGTAGCGAGGAATTCAAAGCATGCATTTTACAAAACACACCCTGAACACCGGCCATCTTGCCCGCGAAATCAACCAATGACTGATGAGGGGGGGAGCCGATTAAATCTCGTCAAGGAGCAATCCATGTTCAACCACTGAGCAGTCTGTGTAACTTCGCAATTAAATAGTAAACGAATCAATGTTTATATATGTTTGTGTGTGCGATGTGTGTGTTGGTGGGCCTCTGGGGCCCGTCCTAATGAGCTATCTGTGTGCATTTCTAACAAGAGCTCGGCGCAGCGCCCACGGCACTGTCATCCTGGGCCGCGGCTGACCTTGCTCGGCTGCTAGGCTGTGTCGTTTGCTATATTTATGGCACCAACACCACCTTGCTGCGTGTTTGTGCGCGAGCGTGCACCTCCACAAGCCCGWTGCGAGGGTGGGAGTGGGGGTGGTGGGGCTCACTCAGGAAGCAAATACTGTGTATATCAGCATAATGAATCAAGTGGCAGAGAGAGGGAGGAAAATGCGAAAAAAGGGGAGAAAGAGAGGGGGGGTGGGGGGGGAATGGATGGAGAAAGCCATTTCCCCTCTGCTGTTTCTCCCCTCCCGGCAAGCAACCCCTGTGGTGTCTATTCCCTCTTTTCGCCTTTTCCCCTTTTGTCACCCCTGTTTTTTTTTTCTTTTTCTTATCCTTTTTCTTAGCCAGGCTTGATCCGATTGCTACAGCGCTAACAAACGGCATAAAGACGTCGCGACCCATCTGTCTGTACCCCGAACATGCAATATCAACCTTCCCAGCAAGAATAAGAAATTAAACCATTAAAACACAGCAAAATATTAGCTGCAAGCATGCACTAGAACATATAAATCTCCCGTCCATGTATTCGTGCAACATCGAGTTTGGTATCAACCAAGCCAGCTGAATCACCAACGGAATAATAATAATGCAAGTGCATGAAATYGTCTGCCCCTCCTGTTCATTTCTGGTCAGGGGGAAACAGGCTACCGTGCACACTCACATGCACACATTTGGATACATACATGGGCTCAGTATGCAAAGCTCTCCTGTGCTGGGTTAAGGAAGAGGGGCATGCTGCTGTGAATACTCATCTGAGCCATGCAGAGGGAGCTGTGTGTATCCCCCCATAACCTCGGGGCGAGTGGTAGGGGAGGGCACTCAATTTGCGCGGGACACACACATACACAAGCGAAAACACACATTTGGAAACTCGTTGGGAGACAAACAGAGCAGTCAGACGCAGACAAACTTAAGCACCAACACACACGTTTCGCAAATGCAGGCGATAAGCAAAAGAGCACTACGAGGAAGGGGGGAGGCGGGTGGYGCCGTGACCAAAAGTAAAGTTTTAATTCGGTCCTCAGGGACACTGCTTACTCATCCAACTCCCCCAAGGACTGACTTCCTCTGAAATCTATTCAAATCACATCTCTCCACCGCCTTTTATTGCATTTCTCATATCCCCCCATCACAAAGTGACAAATCACCGCACACTTCATAGAACCAACATCACTTTCTCTCCATTTTGGGGGACAGATAGATTTGGGGGATTTTTACTTTTAAACTGATTAGAGAAACTCACTTTCTAGTGGTTTTTCCATTGCTTTTCATGAGCATTACTGTACACGAGATAGCGCGGAGTTTCCTTCAGCCCCGGCTGAAGCTTTCAGCTGAAGCTCCTGGAGTTATTTTTGAGGAGGAAGGATTATTTATCCGACAAATCTCTTGCGACTCCCGTGCACACCGGGATCCAGTGTAGATGTCCAGAAAACGTGTTATTTCAAGTCCCACAAACACTGTCAAAGTAGCTTTCGGTCTCCTTCCGGGCGCACGTCAGACACTAATTTTATTGCACACCGCTTTTCAAACGCGCACACACACGTGTAGGAACACACGGCGATACTCAAGTCCCACACTTCCTGCCAGTGTTCTCTCCTCCATCCTCAATAAAGCAGGTGATGGGAGCGTCGAGGTCTAATTAGTTTATGCAGACGTATGAAGATGGTGGGACAGGCAGCATTGTTATTATTTCCCTGCCACCCTACTGCACATACACACACACACACACACAACAAGTGACACTTAAACAAAGTCGCCTGCTAGCTCCCCGACCACGCTCATCGAAGAAGGTTGGGGGGGGGGGGGGCAGGATGAGAAAAGGGGTGTCAGGATGAGGAGAACTGATGTGGGAGCCTGAGAAGAGAGGGAGAGAAGCGCCACTTGATATATTCGTAATGTTCCTTAATATTTTCATTTTGATGTAATTTGTGGCCCGGGTTTTTTAAATATCCGCTCTGTAATAATGTTTAATTTCAAGGGTCAGTCTGCCAAGGAGTATATTAAAGCTGATAAAACTCATTTTCCACAAGCCCAATATCGTGCCCAGATCAGGTTAGGAGGCCAGCCTCCCTGAATATTTCATCTTTTATCATGCCGATAATGGGAAGATGACAGAGGCACATTATTACAATGAGAGAATTGCTCATTTTCCTGACGGGGAGGGCTGCCTTGGCTGCTCGGTTGCCTGCTTCCCCGACTGCCTGCGTCGATGACTGGCTGGGGCTGCCGAAAGCCAAAGGCTCCACTGAGTGTTTGTTGCAATAAAAGCAATTTTTCCCCGGGAGAGGTGAGGTGAAGAGAGGAGAGGAGGGGACGGAGGTGGAGAGAATGAGAGAGGGGTAAGAAAGTAAGAGAGGGAGAGGAAAGCAACTTTCTTCAACCACTTCACTTATTTGATTGCGATGAATAATAAATGTGTGGGCTTGCAGTTGGTGTGGGGGGGGCGGGGGGGAGTAGAGCAACAGCAGAGTGTGTGCATGTATATGTGCTGGTTGTGACGTGCCAGGGAGAGGGGATAGGTGGTAATCACAGATTTAAAGAGGGTCTCCAAGTCGAATTAACCCGTTTAATTGAGCCATTAGTAAAGAACAAAACTGAGGCTGCAGGGTGAGATGGGGGGGTCTTGCATTGGGGGGGCTCCAAGTGATCAGCAGTATTGAGAATGGAAGCTGCCCCATGCACAAATGACTAGCTGGACCGTCTCCGGCGCCAGAGTGCCTTAATAAATGGACCCAATCAAGACTGTTCTGGAGACCACCTGTGTCCTATACAGGTCAGAACCATTAGACCCACATTAGAGGACCATGATAGACGCAGGCGCCACTCCAGCCACCCCAATAATGAGGATAATAAGAGGACCATAATGGCATATTTATGGGCTGGCTAGAAACGAGGAGCCCTGGTGTTTTCGGTTTATTCAGAAAAGCGGAGGATGAAATGGGAAAACTCTGTGATTCTTTGACAGGTAAAGGTAAAAGGTGTGTGGCTTTAGTTAATTCATAACATCACAGACCGCAGTTTCAATTAACAGCATGATTACAGGATTAAATTTGCACATAAAGCTTGTGATAAAAGGAGGATAAAACAAGTATACCAGGAGTGATCAGAATAAAATTACTCACAAGAGACCTTGTTATGATACATTTCCATTTCCACTGTGTGAGAGATCTGTCACACACCATGTGGGCTTATCTTGGCATTTAATATGTTAATCTGTAATCTTCCTTTTTATTCAGCTATTACACGACAGGGACCACACTGAAGGATTTTTTTTTTTTTTTTTTTTGCCTCTAAGGTCCTCTTTGACTTAGTGTTGGGAGATTTTTACATTTTGAGCTGTCAAATCATTTAAATAATCTCATCAACTTTTCTAGATTTCTGACTTGAAATTTTATTTGTTGACCTTGGTCTTTCATGTATGCCGAGATCCACCAATCCATCACATGAAATTGTCACCTCAGTTTGGTCTACTTTGTTCTTTTAGTTCTTTTGGTTCTGCATACCATTTGCATGTGGCGAACATAAAGGTGATTGTAAATAAAGGTGCAATCTTAGTTAAGGAACAGTGTGTACATATTCCCAAGTGGTTTCACAATTAATGGCTAACAAGAAGCAGCTACAGGACCAGTCATGCAATCATCATGACCATTGTCATAAGAAATAATAAACTCTTCACAACGGCAGCTCATGCTCTTTCCTTTGTTGTTTGTTTTATTGACTATGTGTAAATTTATTTATCCTAAAACCAACAAGATGGTGTGTGGCAGCTCATTGTTCCTTTAATCAACTTGCCTGATTAAGGGAAAGGTTAAATTACCTGATTATTTATCAGGTTGAGCTGAAGGTGGTGGATTCACTGTGATGACGATCATCATGATTATGATATTACGGCAAACACGAAAGATCGCTGGCTTCTGCAAAGGAAAAAGAAACAAAGTGGAGCAGGACTGGTTCTTTGGTTTAATGGCTTTTTTCATTGATTGTGAACCAAAGAACCCAAAATAAGAACCACACATCCACAGCAGAACCCACCCTCTAAATAGGTGTCAGACACTGTGAGTGCATCCCTGTAGAGCGGAAGAGGAAGTGATGAGTACCCCAAAAGGGAAACAGAGGTCACCAGTGGTCAGTGTGACTGCCAAAAACTCCAGGGAAGGCTAGAATGAAGTTGATGTGTCTGGATCCCTTTTCCAATCAAAAAAAAAAATCTGTCACTGAGTCAGATGGGGTGAGGGTGAAGTGTCGAGCTGGGTCGGGGTGGGGGTTAAGGGGAGTGGGAGATGGTGGGTACCAGACTGGGGCACCTCGGGGGACTTTTGGGGAGGAAGAGCCATGCACCATGTCTCCTGCTACCAACCGTTGTTCCCTCATTTGATTGTGAAGCCATGAATAATGCATAGCGGATGGGACTGAAGGAGGGGAAAGGATGGAGGGATGGGGCTGGGAATGGGGGGGTGGGGGGGACCTCAACCTTAAAGGAGCCCTGCCACAGTGGGAGTCATTACCGATGAACAACCACACTGATGAGCCACAGAGTGAGAGAGGGATGGGAGAGAGACCGAGAGAAAACAGACGAAGGATGAATGGAGGAGAAAAACAAACAAGATATTAAAAAAAGACAGAAGGAAGCTCATGAAATCAAGCCTCTCAAGTATTCCAAGAACGCCGCTTACTGACTGTGTTTTTCCCTGTTTTCAACACTGAAAATGTTGTGTTGTTGTTTTCATCTGTTCATTTATTTATTCACAATTTAATCCTGGAAAATACTTCACATCTCTTTCCCGTTTGTTTTTGTTGTTATGTTAAAAGAACTTGAAACTGTACAGACTATAACTTTAAAATTAATATGGTTTAAGATAAAAGAAACTCAATACATACGGAATCCTATTGAGATTTTAACAATTTAGTAAAAAATTTAAAAGGTATAAATAACAGCACTAACTTTAATTTTCAATCACGTGTTTTCTTGAATTTTGATCAGTTTGTGATGCAACATTACATGATTGAGTTTCAGACAGGAACAGTGTTGGAAAAGTTTATTTAAAGTAYCTGGGTTGCTGCTTTTGTTTACTGCTAAACAAAGAAGGCAGGGATTTTTATTGGTTAAAATCGGACATTAACTTAAACTGAAAAAATAAAGGATTTTTTAAATAATTATTTTCACTATGTTTTGTTTTTAATACAACATTACATTTGTTTTAACAACTGATGTCACCAGAAGCAGTTGCATCGACACATACCCACACCAACAAGTTCTTCACTTTGGTCATTGGCAAAAACTTAAATAAATAAATAAAAACCCCTCATACTTTTAAATCCATAGAAACACAATTTCTTTCCACATATGCAAGTTGGTGGAACAGGAGGTGGGTGAGTGAGGGGAAATGAGCAGAGCCATCCTGCAGTATTGCTGCTCCTAGCGATGTGCGAGTGTGTGTGTGTGTGTGTGTCTGTGCAGGTGTCTGGGATCGTGTGTGTGTGTGTTTGAGAATCGTTCCAGTGACAGCAGCTAAGGCGCTGTAGCAGCACAAGGCGTTATCACTCATTTTGATTCTGTATTACAGCATGACGGATGGGCCCCCGCGGGCCGGCGAGCGTCGCCGCACGCTTATTACCGCAGCTCTTAAGTGGGAGTTGATTTAGCTTAAATAGGTTGTTTCATAAGGAGAAGACACCGGTGCTGTCATCACTGCTCTGCACTCACTACAGCAAACCACCACTCTAATTGAATAATGCCTTCTCTACATACCTATTAGGATGCTTAGGTACAGAGTGTGCCCCAATAATTGCTTATACAACCTGGCTAATTTGGCCTTCACCCCCCTACATGCAGACACAGGCACATGGATGTGCACGAGCATGCACAAACCTGCTTTCCCCAGCGAACAATATTCATGTCTRTAATATAATCCAGTTTGTGTGTTCTGTTGGTTGGTATTTTACCATAATCAGCGGTTGAAAATCTTTAKCATGGCTCCAGTGAATTAAAAAGAACAAAAGAAATAGTTCAATATTTGAGTCATAAATTCAGGATTTGAGACTGCACATCTAATTCGATATTCCTTTAACCTGAATCAAATGGAATCACTGTATTGTGAATGTTATAAAAGTGCAAATAGACCTACACTACGAAGAATAAGTGTTTTATTAGCATATCACAGGGAAATATTTGAGAATGCGTGTTCCAATAAAGTTGTTTAAGCATGGAGCTGTTTACAATGGGAGGAGGCATGAATAAAGGCTTTTCGATTTACAAAAYGTTGATCCATTTCCTCGTCTCTGTTGGCTGTCAGAGAATATTGCTGATGCAACAGTGCGGTGGCATGTGAATTATGCGCCACTGTGGCGTGGAACCAGTGCCAACTCTCTGGAAGTGAACAAGGCAACATGGAACCTTGCCAGCAACAAGCAACTCCTGGGAAAGCTSAAGTTGGCTGTCAATCACGAACGGGCAAATGAGAATGCGTCCTATTCTGACTGGGTTCACACTTTGCTCTGTCAGACCCAGATGATATTGCACACGCAAGAAAAAAACACATAAATAAACAAAAGGGCAATGAAAGTTGGAAGAAAAAAAATTAAGGGAAAAGTTTGTTCAGTCACTGGGATGTCTTGATTTTTCCCAAGCAACTGCACCAAATTTGACTTGATTTCAAAACCTCATGTACAGCATGGAAATTCCACCAGTCCATTTGCCTTGGGTAACAAACCRTCAGGTTGGAATGTAATTTAACTCACTGGACAGAATTTAAAATATGTAGAGCAGCTATATCTTCCAAACTCCAAACTATCTTTAAGAAATTCCTGTAATTTAATATTACTCAATTTAATCAAGTTACGTGTGTACTAACTTYTACATCAGGGATGCCCAACCTTTTTTAAACCAAGAGCTACTTTTGAAGTTGGCAGTTTGCGGAGAGCTACTCGTCCGGTCTCAGTCTCAAAAAAACATAATTTTGTCTCCCTACTCCTCACTTCTTTAAAGTAAATAAAACAGAACGTAATGTGTTGCTAGTTTTATTTAATTTAAA
>NW_013952545.1:285641-289711 GCF_001266775.1 Austrofundulus limnaeus
TCCATACAGGGGAGGAAAAACAAAACAAAATCTATCAGGGTCAACATGGCTACCACAAGAGTGCCACCCCTTTTTTTTTTTTTCAAAATCAAAGCACACAATATAAAACTCTCTCGCAGGTGGCTATAAAACTCGGTGCTGAGCTTCCAGGACCGGTTTCACCTGATCAGATCTGTTCCTTTTATTGCCTGGAACAGATCCATCAGGTGGGTTTCTGAATTGTATGCATTATTGCAGAAATATCGCCCACCAGTGGTTCAGGGGGCAGGATGTTATAAAACCCGGTGCTGAGCTTCCAGGACCAGTTTCACCTGATCAAATCTGTTCCTTTTATTGTCTGGACGTGATCCATCAGGTGGGTTTCTGAATTTTATGCATTTTTGCAGAAATATTGCCCGCCAGGGGTTTCTGGCTGAATCCAGGTGGGAAAACGGGTGCTGGATGTAGGACCATGGTTCCATCTCACTGGATCTCTTCCTTTTATTTCCCTGCAGCAGCACAAGCAGCCCTGTGCTGGAAATCAGCCATTTCACCCGCCGGAACTCGCCCAACGACATTTGATCACTTATATCTCCTCGTGGGAACGTCCCAGGAACTTGCAACCACCTCCAGGTTGTAGCGGGGATCCACAACTTTAAAATGAGCCGTCCGCCCAGATCCGATGCTCAGAGCCGGCGCTAGAGGCTCCGGAGTAAATTGAGTACTATATCGCCCGCCAAAGAGCCTTTTTCGGCCGGTCGTTGGTTGATAGCTCCGCGGGGGAATGTCCCAGGAACTTGCAACCACCTCCAGTTTGTAGAGGAGGACCGCAGCTTTCCAAAGTCATTTCACTTTCCCGGATCCGATGCTCAGAGCCTGCGGGAAAAGCAAACGAAGACTGAAATTTCCTCCCAAAAATGCGCGTAAAATGCACTAAGTCATGCGTAATTTGCTTATAGCTCCGTGGGGGAATGTCACAGAGACTCCATTCAAGTATCAGCTTGTAGGGCAGAACCAGACCGACCAGCCATTCCGGGATACGATGCTCCTAGCCCGGGGAGGGGGGCTAAAACCACCGACCGGCGGAGGTCAGACGGTGCGTAATTTTGGAGGTTTTTCGCTTATATCTCCGCGGAAGAACGTCGCAGGGACTCCACTCAACTTTCTCCTTGTAGGGGAGAGCCAGGGCTTTAAAACCCAACCATCCAACTGAGACCTGACACTCCTTGCCCGGGAGGGGGGCTAAAACCACCCCAGCGGGAGGTCTGACGGTGCTTATTTTGGAGGTTTTTTGCTTATTGCTCCGTGGGGGAAAGTCGCAGGGACTTCATTCAACTTTCACRTTGTAGGGGAGAACCAGTGACAAAACCAGCCATTCTGGGATGCCACTGAAATGGTGGGCCATACTATAATCGCCTCCATGCACCTGTCTCTGTGTGTGTCTGTTCCCACCATATCTCAAAAACAGTGGGGARTATTTGGTTGTAAATCACAGGCCAAAAGAAATGGGTATATGCCTAGAGCTGATTACTTTTTRGAGTCAATCAAATCCAAGATGGCCGAGTTCAACCGAGTCAAACTGACAGGCGATCTGCATTCATTCACTAAKTCTCTATGTAACTTGTGCTTTGCTCCAGCATTCTAAACACATATTGTTTTACATTTTAGGAATGTAGAACTGTTTTAAAGGTACTTCCTGTTTACTATGACATCATATCTGTATGCGGGGTGGGGCTTGACTCTGGTATAAAACTGTGGGTWACGGGTGGTTCAGGGCTTTTGTTCCTGAGTCTTCAGAGCCACAGAAAAGGACCAGATCTGAGTTATGTCTGGTAACTTTGCATTTCTGTTAAATAAATGTTCAAGTCTGAGAACTGAATCAATTTCCTGTACGTAATTTGAATAATACGCATTAACTTTCTCAAGTAACATGGAATGTAACTTGTTCTGTGAATTTTTGTCTGTTGCGGATGAGGGATTCTGTGTTCAGCGTTTTTAATTTTAATTTTTTTTAACTTTTTAAATTTATTTTATAATTTTTTAATTTGTCTATGTGTGCATGTTGAGGATGTGAGCTCTTGCTACTGTTTTTCCAATGTAGTTTTTCTACTGCAAATGGCAAATAAACTTGAACTTTGAACTTTAATTTGATCTCTCATTTGAACAAGACCTTTCAGGCCCATTAACTATATTTTTAATTTTGTGGCRTTTCTTTGGAACTTTTCCTTGGGTTCAATAAAAACCCACATTTAAGGCTCTCTGTGACAACGTAAGCAAGATAAAATTCAGGAAAAATCATAAYTTAACAAAAACACAAATGCACACACTCACAAAGCCAAACATTTAAAGGTTATAAATCTGTGTAGCATGCACACACATGTCCACATATGCACACAACCCTGTGGGTTGTTTGGTCTGCCAACCAGCTCTCCTTCCCATGCATGCTTGCTGTACCCTCTGGTTGGCGCTGATTGATGATGGCCACGGCGAGGCAGATCATTTGGGTGGCCCCATCTACACAGGACGTAAATCAAATCAGCTTTGCTAATGATTCTCTGACGCTCATCTGGCAGACGTGGCCAGAACCTTATCATGTCTCACACAGAGGGACAAAAGAAACATCAATAAGTCCCAGAATGATTTTATTTGACCATCCTTCCCAGGGACAGACATCCAAYTTGTCAAAGATTTCTGATTGAAAGRCACCTCAGTCAGAAAATACAAATCAAYCAAGAGTCGTTAGAGGTAAAGCAGCATACAAACAATGCACATGAGTTCATGTTTATATATTCATACACATAGATGCAAGGTGATGTAACATTGCCAGGAGATGTAACATTGCCAGGAGATTAAATGACTGCTCGGCTGCCGTATCTGATCCCAGCTCTGCCAGGGTGATAATCTCAAACATGACAAAGCAATCAAACACTTACAGCTGGTGATGAAAGAAAAAATCCAAATCTTTCATTTCTGTCTTTCAGTCTGTCCGTGGCTCCAATCTGTTGCTGGCTGTGATGTGATGGATAACCCTGGCACCTGAGAGAACCTCAGCCCTCGGGCCTCGGGAGGTGACCCATTACAACTTTTCATTAAAAYGTCTCTCTGATGCAGCATCTTGATTTGTCTATAATTTATGACACCATTACAAGTTAATTAGTGCCAAGATCCCTCGGCCTTTTGTAGTACAGAAAGGGAATAAACTGCTGGCATTAGCTGCACGAGTAGAAGTAAAAGGCTACCTGCAGCAGTCCATCTCTGGACCATAAAAAATGTCCATAAACGTGTCTGAATATGTCACACTTCCACCTTCAGGTCCACCACTAGCATGTTTGACATTTAGGTTTAGAAAAACTATAAATACATTGCTGCACCTTAAATTAAAAACTGTTAAAATAATCATTTATTTTGTGTAKAAAGAAACAGTGAGAATCATTGAGCTTCACAACCACTGGTCTTCACATTGCTCATATATTTATTTGTCCGTTTCAGTAGTGATGTGGACGTTTTCTGGATTAATTTTAGCACAGTTTTTTGTCTGCCTTCTGCCTGTGCAACATAAATGTTTCTACAGAACAGGGACTATACGGTAGCTGGTAATCACCGACATCGTAGGTAGTTACTTAAACATTTTGTAGGAATGTTTTATTCATCTTTATTTATTACTCACAAATAAATGCTGCATTGCTTTGCTTTCACAGGTATTTGACCTCCAAAGCAGGTCTTGTGAGCTCTAAAATGTGCATAATTTGCATATAAAGCAATTGTTTAAAAGCAACCTCGCAGAGAAAAGAGTGACTGTCCTCAGTAGCTTGTCTGTAAGACTGACAAACGTGTATGTGTGTGTGTGTGTGTGTGTGTGTGTGTTTTGGGGTAGGGGGGTGGGGGGGTCTCATCAAAGCCGGGGCAGTCATGCATGAAAGTCAATCTACTGCTTGTGTGTGTTTTATTTATTCATTAGTGACAACTGGCTTGAAAAAGAAGGAGAAAAAAAAAGACAAGAAAGTTCCATTCAAATAAGCATGGCATCCCTGGAGCAGGATGAGAGAGAGAGAGAGAGAGAGAGAGAGAGAGAGAGAGAGAGAGAGAGAGAG
>NW_013952545.1:289811-292911 GCF_001266775.1 Austrofundulus limnaeus
GGTGACAGGGTGCCGGAGGAAAGGGAGATGAAGGAAGAGTGGGATGACTTCTTTTAATTTAGGGAACCCCTCGAGGGAAATTGAGCCGGCGAACACGCAATTACGACAGTCATCAGTGAACCGCGCATGTGAGGAAGCGGAGCGTTGACCGTAAAGAAAATATGACGATGAAGAGGGAGAAAAATTATTTGAGATATTATGATCTAMAGTCCCAACCAACCTCCCCCCACTCCTCCCAGTGATAATTGCTGGAATACACGTTCAGGTTTCGATGAGCACACACACATCTGAGTGGGCCTCATTTCAGACATGAAAAACGTAACTAATGCACAGGTAATCTATTACAATTAACTGACAGCGGAGGTTGGGGGAGGGGCAAAACCGTAATCATTGGCCAATTATCACCTTATTACGGATGTTTAGTGGCCTCGTATTCGGGTCAGTGCCCCTCATTTGGAAGGAGAAAATAATTGGTAACCCCTGTAATAGCGACACACAAAGTATTTAACACACCCCAGGGGTCCTCTCAAGCCTCATAAACAGAAAGTGCGCCAAAGCCTCGGCCAGAAGAATTACTGTCTAACAAGTCACCACAACACTAATGTGACACCGCGTGAAGGCGCCACAACCCACTTGTGCCATGATGGGTGGTGGTGCAAACAATCAGCAGTTTGGCTAATTATTCGAACATAAAGTGCTTTAGTCAACAAATCACACAATGTTCTCCATGTTTTTACAGCTCTGAGTAAAGTGTTGAGATTTACCTGTTCTTTTACGATTCAAATGTCTCAATGGGATGTTTGAAAAGAGAGTTTTGGATATAATTTGACATTTAGGGTTGCTGCTGATATATAATTTCTAGAGAATCACTTTGATTTTTAAAAGAGTTGATTAAAAAAAAGTTGAAACACCAGATTTTTACAACAATATTTTTTTTCTTCTTCAGTGTGGCATGGATGCCTAAAAATCATGACACCAGGATCCAGTCAGCTCAAACGGCATAGATCTGGTACAGGAAGCCCTAGACATCAGTACAACATTAGATAACACAAAGTCCAGACAAATCTGCAGAAACAAAACCAGAAAAAAAAAACCTATAAAAATCTTGCAAATTTGAATTTAAATGTCAGAACAATGCATTAGTCATTGCAAATTAATTTCTCTATCACATTTGAAAGTTGGTTTATGAAAAAAGAACCCAACTGATATCTCTGTTGCATATTTAAAAGGTCAATTTTCAGTCTTAAAAATCAACCGAATTTTGAACAAAACAGCAGAGCTCAGTCTAAACACAAAAGACAAACTAAACAGAACAGCAACTATATGTCCTGACATCATGCCATTACTAAAGATTTAGGGTTTCACTGTAGTTAACAAACTTCTAAGATGAATATTATTAACATCAAACGTAACACATTTTTGTTCTGTTTTATCAATATGTTCTAAAAGTCATAAAAACACACCATAATGTAAATCTATCAGATTCCACGTAACAGCCTTTAACATCACAAGTTTAAAAAGAGAATAACGATTTTAAAACTGTTGGTTTCGTCTGAAGATCAATAACTAAAAAGATCAAGTAAACTTTTAGAGTTACAAAAAACAGTTTTTCAAAAACTAAAATGATTTTAAAATAATTATATTTGACTTATAGTGAGCGGAATAAACGAATAAGGCAGCTGAAATTTCTTCAAAAATTGATTCCCTTTAAAACAGTCTATGGAAATAGAAGTGCCTCTGGTGCGGCGCTGCTTTTCCCTTCAACAGTTCACAGGAAGAGATAAGACACTCTGGAAAATCTTTAGTTTTTTTTTTCTTTTCTTTTCTTTTGCAATAACTTTTTCTTTCGAGTCAGGTAAAACCAAATCCATTTAGCTTGTAGATAAAAGTCAATCTTATATAAATGACTTTCCTAAGTTAACCTGGAGTATATGATTTTAGGAAGTGGCTATTTGCAAATAACTTTCAATTTCCTTCCGACTTAAATCAAGTTTTTCAGGAAAATCTCTTTGTAGTATATTGCATCTAGCTGAGTGGACTTTATTGTTCTGGCTCTCAGGTGGGCTTTTATATGGGAAGGCTGGACCCTGGGGTCCTGTGTTGCCTCTGGCTCATATTGAGACAGACACAGAAGTGACGATCTTTCCCAATAGCCTGACTTCCTCATTCAGCAAATCCTCTAAGTGAGTTACCTGTCTAGGAGGGTGGCTTAGATAGAATGAAACACTCACTTGTCACTATTATTAACCCTCTTATACCCCGCACACCTCCCACCAAGCCTATAACCTCATACTATGGCTCAAGCACTCTCTTCCAACTCTACAAAATCCCCCTGTTTCTCCTTTTTTTTTCCCCGTCCTCTACATTAACCTGCAATTCTCTCGATCACTCCCCCTGAAGCAAAAATCATCTCCATTTTGCATAATGGTCCATTTAGGCTGATAGCAGTGACATGAGCAGGGCAAGATGGAGAGAATATGGACGTCATGAAGCTTTGTCCGCTTTCTCTCTTGCGCACACATCATCATGTCTCTCCTTCTCCTCTGACCCCGGATTGCACTTATCATCTAAAAGGTCACAGTTGGTCTCTTGTCCCATAAGGAGGACACAACCCCTCACTAATGCAGTTCCCCACTAGGCCTGCTCCTGCAAGACCGTATACTAACTGCACTCTCCATCCCACTCCTCCTCCTCCTCCTCCTCAGCACACATAAGACAAGCACAGTACAAAGCTTACTCCTCTTATCCATTTTGACCCTCCTCAGCCACTTGGTTTGTCAAGTGTGCTCCCTGGAAACAGGAGACATCATGTCCAACAGCAAGTTTAATGTGACAGTCAGATACAAACTAATGAATGGGTGTAATAAAAGTTTGTTTCATTTATTGTGGCTCAATCATTATTTTAAGAAAAATAACCATAGATAAAGAAATACATTCCATACTCTAATGTGTATATGTAATTCATTGATAATATATGGGTAATCTTTTAAGTTAATGAATCCAGTGTGAGAATTTACTACTGATCTTTACTCTGTTACTGTGACTTCTTTAAGATTATTTTTCTTTTTAACTGTTGTCTACAGTTTGAAATAATAATAAT
>NW_013952545.1:292941-295465 GCF_001266775.1 Austrofundulus limnaeus
CATTAACTTATAGGATAACATTTTATATTTTGAATCTCATACAATTTATAAACTAAACAGCTTTGAAAAAAAGCAACAGCAGTAACCGGGGWTTTTGCATTTGATGCAAATTACATGGGATGACAAGCTGAAATTGTAATGCCAATTTTAAACACATTTAGTTACATGCATAAAAAAGAAAACAAAAATATAGATAAAAATCAAATTAAGTTTCTTACACAACACTTAAAATTTTGTTTAGTTTTATCAAAGCTCTTTACGATGCTTTCCTCCATTCACAAGCGCGCGCGCACACACACACACAGACACACACACACACACACACAATACCATGTTTCTCTATACTTGTGGGAACTTTTCATTGACTTCCATTCATTTTTTGGAAATTTTATTTCCTGACCCTGACCCTACCTGGACCGGGCTTTGGTCYCCAGAAGGAGCATTCGGTCCCCACGAGGCTGCATTTTCCTGAAAAATTGTCCCCACCAAGTAACAAAAACAAGGACGGACACACACAAACTTGTTTTTATATCCTTGTGGGGCCCGTCCTTTGACTTCCATTCATTTTTTGGTAATTTTATATCCTAACCCTGACCACAAACGCTAAGGCTAACCTCACAGGTACCTACCTGACCCTAAGGCTAACCTCTCAGGTACCTACCTGACCCTAAGGCTAACCTCACAGGTACCTACCTGACCCTAAAACTAACCTAAACTCAATTCACACCTTGGTCCTAAACCTAAGCCCTCACACCCAAAATCAGCCTCTGAAGTTGTGGGGCCCAAGGAGCACCCAGACCCCACGAGGCTGCSTTTTCCTTAAAACTGGTCCCCACGATGTAKGAAAAACAAGGACACACACACACATCTCCTCTTATTATGTTTGCACTCCATTTAGAGTAAAATGGAAAGGTGGATTAAATTCCCAATGTACCACCAATGTAAACGTAACAGCCCTGACCTCATTTTGTTGAGGTAAAACATCTAATCATTAAAAAATGAAAAAAAAAAAAAGATTCTATCATTAGCTTGAGGCACAATAAGCAATCAAAAAGCACAATTTTTAAGCATTTGGCAGTTGTGGCAAATACTGTAGCTGTAAATTACAGGATACGCCTTTCTTAGAAAACACCGTGTTTTAAAACATGCAACAATGTGAATTTCCCAACTGAAGGACCGTTCATATCTTAAATGTAAAAATACATATAAATCTTCAAAAGTAGCRTTTAAACCTGTCAACATTCATTTTGTGTACACATCAAATAAATGATTTCTAATTCAAGCACATAAAGACACTCAGACAAAAAATGATGACRAAAACTGTCAATATCTCAATCTATTTTTTTCCATTTGTGACACATTCCTAAATATTTCTTCTGAGAGGTTTGGAGACACAACACAACCTCATGAATTCAAATACCTGAAATAACAATAGTTTTAGTCTTTCCTGCTGCAACCAATTTATATTTTCCATATGAGCCGCCCATAAATGACGAAGTCAGTTTATGCCACTTTATTCCACTCAGCTCCCCCCCCCCGCTGGGGACAAAAATGGTCAAAAGTCAAGGCAATTCTGATTCGTCGGCACAGCAAACCAAGGACAACTAAACACAAACCAAACAGCTCCCATAATGCTTTAGAGTTGGCAAACTTGGATTCCCTCCCTCAGAGATCTGCTAGTATTCTAAATGGTAATTATGGCACACAAACACACATGCATACACAGCACCTGCACTGCTCAAATGAAATGCAAAAGACAAAGAGGAGAGAGGGAGGAGTTCTGGGAAAGTATGAAAAGAAAATGAGGTACACTGAAAAAAAATATGTGGAGGAAATAAAGAAAACCAAAAAAAAGAGCGATATGAAACAAAAAAAGAGCTGTGGGTATGTAAATGTGAAGTCAGAGAGTTCAGATGGAGAGAGGACGTATAATGTGCCGAGCTGACCTGGAGGCCATGGGGCCGAGTGTCCAGGGGCCGTTGGGGGGACAGTGGCCAGATCTCTGCGGTTATCATTATTTTGAGGGGGAGGTCTTCTCCATTCTCCCTTCAATCCGTCCTCCACGTTCAGCTCAGACTCCATTTCTCTCCCGGGGCAAAGGTGAGGCGGCCTGGGGAGCAGAGGAAAGTGGAGGGGTAACGTGGGGCGAGCTCCGGGTCGGTGGCTGTCGTTAGCGATGCCGCTTGACCTGCTCACCCATAACTTCAAGTTTTATTCCTCGTCTTCTTTCTATCTCTTTTTTTTTTCTTGTCATGCACTGTCAAGCAGAATTTTAATAGATTAAGCGTTCGTTGAGGTAACGTGTTTGAAGAAGTTTGTGGGAAAAGTCTTAAAATCACAACACCTTTTGTTTGTGTGTGTTTAAACTACAAGTTTGGTCAGATTGGTAAATGGTAAAGGTCATTTTGTTAAAGAAATATGAAATGTAATAATGTGTGTTCATACGAAATGATACTAAATAAGGATTTGAGGTTGTTTTTTGTTTGTTTTTTGTTTGTTATTTTTTGTTTGAAGATCATTATTG
>NW_013952545.1:296345-297863 GCF_001266775.1 Austrofundulus limnaeus
GTGTGTGTGTGTGTGTGTGTGTGTGTGTGTGTGTGTGTGTGTGTGTGTGTGTGCGCGTATATATTTCCGCTCTGGTTTTGTTGTTGCTGTCCTCACTCTCTCTATAGCCTTTTTTCCTCCGAAAAGAAAGCCTTCAAAGCAGCGATTGTGTGGAGCAGCTGAAGTGGTCTGTTGGTAAGCGGACGGCGGGGCGACACAACAAACATGGCTGGCACTAATCAGGGCCCCGGCTAATGTAAACAATGTCATTTTTTTTGCCCTTAATGAGCCAATTTTCCGCAGATACGAGAGGGCTAACAATTGGGGCATCGCCTTTGATGTGATTCATCTGAAGGTTTGTTTGTGATCGCTTGGCACTTTTTGTTGGAAGCCGTGCRCCCAGCCGCTTTCATCTCCCCCTGAAAAGGGGAGACACGGCTCACTTGGGCGCAGAGGGAGGAGGGGAATAAAAATAATAATTTTCTTTATGCTAGCCTTTACTAAAAGACAACCACCCTCCCCATTTTATTATAAACTAGCTCTAATCAGCTGACCAGCCCGCTCCTTCTTGTCCACCTCCCCTTTAACTCGCACACACATTTGTGAACATGCATACAAGAGCAAAGTACCATCTATCAGGGATAAAAATAAAAAAAAAGTGCACGGTTCATGCCGGTTGTCTATAGTGATCAAATAGCGAACTCATTAAAAGGCGCCCCGGTGTGCGAACAGTGGACACTGACAGGGCCTTCATTAACATGGTGCTGACAAAAGGTGAGGCAGACCAAAGAGGCAGCCGGCGGGCCAGGTGTGTGTGCCGCGGCGCTTTTCATGACGACGCTGTAGCCAGAGGCAGACGACCAGGCGTGCKCACTCCATCAAATAACACACTGACCAAGAACAAGCCGGCCCTGCTTAAAGACAGAACATATCGGAGGCAACGCAAGATAGATTGTTTGCAAACTGCTTTTCCACCTCCGAACAGTACAGGACATTAAAGTAAGCTTGTTTATAAGCATTTTCTTTGAACTATAGGAAACTCAATGTGAGATTTCTTGAGCAGTGCTGCTGATTGTGACAAAGTGAACTCTTCAAAGTTCACTAAAAGGCCAGAAAAACACAGAAATAACCGAGCTAAGACGGGAAAGAGGAGTGAGGGAGGGATATTGATGTAATGAAGATAGTCAAAGGTAGTGACCACAGGCAATACATCGCCTCATGTCCGGCCCTATCGCAATCAATCACTGGAGCTGAAGCAAAATCGGCTTCGGGCTAGTCAGTCAGCCGGGCCCCTCCATTACAACTACCTACACACACACACACACACACACACACACACACACAAACACACACCTCTGTCAACCTCTCTGGCCATGAGTCAGGGGCCCTCTGGGGCCAACACACACTCACACATATAAGCACACACTGCACCTGCTGGGCCCTGCAGTTACCAGCTGTCAACTCCACGTGTTCAGTGCCGTCTGTTTAGCGCGCATGTGTGTGTGTGTGTGTGTGTGTGTGTGTGTGTGTGTGTGTGTG
>NW_013952545.1:297980-304016 GCF_001266775.1 Austrofundulus limnaeus
GTGTGTGTGTGTGTGTGTGTGTGTGTGTGTGTGTAGAGTGTAAAGGGTTGCTGCAAAGTTGCAAACATTAGCTGGGGGAGGAAAGAAAGAAAATGTTGTGAACCCTTCAAGGACATTTTTACTTGAATTTAAAYGTTTAACTAAAAACCAACTTGACAAAAGAACTTTATTTTTTATTCATTTAAAAATATTCGCTGATATCGAAGAAGTTGGTGAAGATTAGAGCTAATGGGTATCAAACTGACTTCCCAGTGAACTAAWATATAGATTAATTGAGACAATTAACATTTTACATTATGAGTCTGCAACACGTAGCTGCTGAAAGCCGTTTAGAACGCAGTTTAAAACACTTTTTTTTTCGTTTACAACATGACTAAGCATGAAAAACAATTTTAAAAAAGTAAAAATGACAAGCATCAGCAGGAAGTGCAGAGAGAAGAGTTCCAGGATTTTACTGCTGCTGTTTTTGTTCTTATGAGCAGAGGTGGGTTACAGTATCCAAAACATGTACTCAAGTAAGAGTTGCACTACTTCAACATATTTTTACCAAAGTTTTGCTAAAGTAAAAGTAAAGATCAGCTGTCCAAGAAATTACTCGAGTAAAAAAGTATTTTATAAAAAGGCTGATGTATTTTGATATGATGTAATCAGACTGACAAAAAGTAGTGAGTTAGGTGTAAATAATGTCGTTTTTAGAGACTAAAATGAAGAAAATCACCATAAATAAATAACGTAATTACAAATTAACTTATTAATTAATTAAGTTTCAGCAGAAGAAACACTTTCCTGAGTTGTTTTTTTTTCATAGAGAAACTTATGCAATCAAAAAAGTGTATGTGTGTACATGTGTATGTACAGAACAAGGTAAAGTACTTCTGGTGATTATACACCATGCTTACTGGACCTCATGTAAGAGTAGTGATACTTGATAAAAAATATCACATAAAGTAAAACATATATGGTGTACGAAAAGTAATTATCTTTCTAAAAAGTCAGTAAATGTAACTAGTTGCTGCTACCCTGTCTGCTACATTGCTGAGCAATTATTAAGCTAGCAAAAAAAGCAATGTTTAACACTCCAAAGTCAGCTAACATTATTTGGAGTTTACATATATTGCTTCATTTTTGTATCTTTTAATTACTAAATGTATACATTTTAATTTTCTATAGCTTAAATTTACTTCTTCTTGGCTAAAAATCTAAACTTTACAACAATAAAATGATAAAACACTAAAAGAGTAGGGTGTTTTTTTTTTTTTTGCAAAGAAGCTGAGATATTGCCTTTTTTTTTGCTAATCTAAGATCTTTGAAACAACACTGACAAAACCTTTTTCTGGCAAAATGAATAGTTTTGGTGTAAAAAAATAAGACACATTATAGAGTTTACCTCCAGGGCATGACCTTAATCCCTACATCTATGAGGGACAGACAGATCCAGGAAGCTGGGTTCATGCAACAATGAAAAAAACTTGTCTGTATTGTGGAGAGAAGGAAGGCGGGGAGAAAAAAAATCAATAATGTGTTGTGATGTGAAACTGATTCCCTGTGGATTTAGCTGTGTTCTGAGCAAGCCTATTCTCTGTGTGGCCCTGAGGTAAATATTGTATTTTGTTCCAGTGTGTGGCAGARGCCTCAGAGACCTGTGCAGTGATTAAGCTGTACTGGAGCACATTAGCTCAGACCATGTCAGCGCAGACTGAACCAGACCTGGCACGGAGGAGAAAAGGATGAAAAAGGGAGTGAAAGCTAACGTTTGCGTGACAAGTCGTGCAGGTTGCGTAACATCATCCGAGGCTTCACTCCTACATTTTCACATCAAGGGAAAAGATGAGGAGGAAGCCCAGCGCACGTGATGGTGGTGGTGGTGGTGGTGGTGGGGACCAGCAGGGATGGTTAGCAGGAGCGACGCCTTGCAGGAGACGGATGAAGAGGAATAGAGAGACAGGACAGCGGCAGCAGAGAGAGTGACAAATTCCCTGCTGATGACTATTTACAGGCAATTCCCCCTCACCGCAGAGAGCCGAGGCCTCAACCCCCTTTCTCATTTTCTCCTCTTTATTTATCCCTCTCCTTCCTMCTCTGGTAAATTTGTCACCTTTGCATAATAGTGCTACACACTGGAGTGGCGCACGGTGCAGGTGGAGGTAGGAAGATGAGCATCCTAATTGTGTGATGGAGAAGGTGGCGACGGTAATGGAAGACAAGGCTGAGAGGAGCTGATAGCAGCAATTCCTTCCTCAATCTCTGAGGGGTGAATAAAAGAGAAAAAAAATCCCTGACCACCCCCCCCCCCTTCTCTTGTTCTGTCCCTCTTTGCCCCCTGTCACCCACCTCTCCCCTCTATCCACCACCCCTCCCCTTCCACTCACTCCCTTTTTCTTTTTCCCTCCTCTGCCTTCACCCACACCTCCACCACCTCCCCTCCCCTTGTCTCTCCAGGAAGCAGTTGTCAATCAAGCGCGTCTCCCACAATCCCTCCGGAGCTCATTGTGCCCGCGGTCGCTGGCGGAGGCAGGCGTTGCGAGGCGGCAGAGAGCCGCAGATGGAGGGAGCGCTGTCAATCATTGTCACTAATTATTAATTTCTGTCACTCAGGACCCTGTGGCAGCCACAAAGTGAGGGCCCTCTCACACTCTCCACCTCTTCCTCTCCCTTCTCCTTCCTCCTCATTTCGCTCACTCCGAGAGCCGGCCTCCATCGCTCTGTCCCTCTCTGCCTCCCCAGTCCCTCGTTAAAATGTCTTCCTCTCCTTCACCTTTGCCTCTTTCGCTCGGGTCAGGAGACGTTTCCATTTCTCCTTCCCTCCCTCCCTCCGTCTTGTCGCAGCCCGAGCGCTCTCCTGCTCTCTCTCTCTCTCCCCCGCACAGTCCCAGGGTGAGTTGATTTTAGTATGCCACCCTGGCCACAAAAAAGTTCAACCTTTCATTATGTGGTACACGTGCACTCGGAACTGCCCCCTCCCCTCCCCATCACCAGGTCAGTCCCCTTGACTCGCTGCTCCCGTTTTAATTGTATTCTGCCCCTCCATCCCTTCTCACTCTCATTTTTCTGCGTTTGACCCTTCCTCAATTTAGTGCGTTCAGCTCCTGAGGAATTACAAAAAGGTAGTATAAAGTGTTGCTTAAGTGTTTTTATTTTTGCCCTTTTATTTTTTTTCAGCTCAGGTTTTGGAGAGGTTCTGATCTGATTGAGTGAACCCGGTGTTCTGATTGGTGCGTGGCGAGTTTCGCCTCTAATGTCACTGTGATGTTGGCTAATGAGGCAGGCCTGACCTGCTTGTAGCTGCGACAGAGGAYGGGACTGGTCCACTCTGGGTTCTGATCTGGCTCTCCCCTTGTTTAATTAGCGGCTGGGAGGAACGGAGAAGAGTCACGCATGTCCACAAACTACATAATATTACAATATAACAACTCTGGGGCAATTAAAGTTAACCTAATAATGCAAATATTTTATGATATAGTCACAGAAGCATTTTCAGTCACATAAACGTGATGATTTTTTTAACACATCAACATATTTAAATGCAAACATCCAAACACCTGAAGTATTTATTTCCTGTTGCAGACCGTTTTTATGCATCCGCCTCAAAGACTGATCCGATCTCGTTTGTTTAGCACAGAGGATGGCTTAATACAGCTGGGACCTGCATCATTTGTGTTTTAACAATGTTTCACTTATGAGTTATTGATCAGAGAAGTTTAAATCCATAAACAGATGCAGGACACTTACGGCTGCTCTGCTGATGGAGTTCATGCTCATGAATCAACCAAAACACCTGCACAATCTTTGACACTTTATGTTGTTTCAAATTGCCTTTCCGCAGGACGTTCGCATGTAGCTGTGATGCCACAGTTTGAATCACCGTGAATCTCATATGGGGAAACTGATGCGCAGCRCATGGGGTGACAGAAGTTCAGAACTAGTGTCTAATATCAACAGCAAAACAAACCTCCGCCAAGACCAATTTCCCCCATCCTGTAATAGAGTAAATGCACAAAAGCAGAGATGGAAACACATTTGCAGAATAAGTTSTGACGTAGCGAACATTTAAGCAGGCAGTATGCACGGGATTTCTTCCTGGTGGAGTCCAATGTGAAAAAAAAATGTCAGACTCGTCACCCGACGTTATTCATCGTCAAACTGGTGTCGAATTAAGCTCCTAAGTTTTCATGAGTCACATTTCACCGTGTAAAACGTCTGTTTTATCTCCTTGTATGAGTTTGTAATGGTTTGACTCTTTATAAAGTGCTTCCTGGCTCCCCCCGTCTCCAAACTTTGAGGCCCGGCCGCTCTCTGTTTACAAGCCTAGTAACAAGAAACTGTTTTGATTGGTTGTTTCGGAAATGTGGTGTGTTTGTGGAAATGGGAAAAATAGGTTTCATGGTGCAGTCACACACTTCCTGGTCACATAAAGTTCTCTAAATACTCACCAAATGTGTAAAAATGTGCACATTATGGCAAAATTTATTCATCATTAAATCTGGTTTTAACATTACTTTTATAAAGTTTGAAGTCCGTGCTGTCGAATCCAGTTCAAATGAACACTGAATGCTCTCACTGTTTTTTACAGAAGCCCTGAGAAAGCATCACAGCTTTGCTGATCTGAGAGGATTAAAAGAAAAAAATTCCTGTATCCGCATCATGATCCGGAACATCACCAAAATGTAATGGTGTGTTACTTGGGCGAGTACCCACCACAAGTGGTAAAAATGTCATGACAATCCGTCCACAGGTTTTTGAGTAATGCTGTCCAAAGACAGAATGACAGACAGACGGACATGCATGACCGAAAATATTACCTCCTTGGCGGAGGTAATAAACTGTTTGGCAGAGAATATTTGGCAATTTTTTCATGTGCACAACCCACATACTCAGCTCTACAGCTCATCCAACAAATGCATATTCCTTACAAATGTGGCACCATTTAAAAGTGAAATTAACAGGCTTTCCAGCTGTATAGGATTTATTGCCAAGAAGCAACAAAAAAACAACCCACCAAACATGAACTTCATTACATTTATATAAGAACTAAAGACCTGGCATTCCTCAAAGGACACTTCCCTTTTATGCATTAAATTTAAACTAAAATCATCTTATGATAAATATAATAGAAATGCAGTTGTTTGGTCAAACCTTGTAAATTGCTTTATGCACATTTTCTCGCAAGATCTTGAGATGTGTATAAGTTGTGTGTGAATCTCAGCTATTAATACATCAAATTTTAGCTGTTTACTAAGCCGTGGCAATTGTCTTAAATTAGATTAACTTCAAAAATGAATCAGCTGTAGATCTACAATGATTTCTCTCTCTAATAGTTTCAATGAAATCCAACCCATGGTTCATGATTTTGCTAACAGACAATTAAACAACAGCTAATGCCAGTTTTTAGTAAAGATTAATGTGTAATGCTCAAAAGTGTAAGTGTTCTGAATGAATCTCAGATTTTAGCTCAATATCTGTTAAACTGACTGAGTTATCGCTGTTTCTGTATTTCCAACACTTCATTCATCCGCCCACTTTTCTGGACCCATAAACCCACACTCCTGCTCCGCATATCTCTACTAACATTCTGCTTCTTACAGCCCTCACCTCCTCCATCTCTAGCTCCTCTTTTTCTGATCTGTTGTTTTTAGGCTCTTTGTGTTCATCTCTCCTTTTTCTTCCAGTCGTCTCCTCTTTCCAGTCAATCTCTCCTATCTGATTGTCTTTAAACTCCCTGCATCTTTACATTCCTTTCTCCCTGTCACTACCGCCGCTTTTTCCCCCTTGTGCGTGTGTGTGTGTGTGTGTGTGTGTGTGTGTGTGTGTGTGTGTGTGTGTGTGTGTGTGTGTGTGTCAGCATTCAGCACCTCAGCAGAGACAGGGTTTATTGGAGTAATGCATTTATCACTGCTGCAAGCGAGGGCCTCACCTCCTTCTTTGAGCCAGTGAGTAATGAAAATAGGATCACTTCTGACAACACTGCAACACACACACACACACACACACACACACACACACACACACACACACACACACACACACACACACACACAC
>NW_013952545.1:304034-306604 GCF_001266775.1 Austrofundulus limnaeus
CACACACACACACACACACACACACACACACACACACATGCACACACACATGCACACACACACACAGCCACACAAATGCACTCCTGCACATACAAGAAAAGCGACAAACTTTGAATTAGTTCATAAAAAACATGCTTGCATTCAAAAATTAGGGCTTTTCAACTAGCGGCCCACAGGCCACAACCGGCCCAAGAGTGACCAAAGTTCGGCCAAACCCCATAAGCCGTGTTTCCATCAATGTTTTTTTAATGCACATTTTGAAGTATCGCATCCGAAAAGGTAAATGGAAACGGCACAATTCAAAAAAATTCCGTTAATTCGCAAAAAAGTTGATACGCTCGCTTGAGGTGGTTTTTGGGGTTTGCGAAAAAAGTTAATGCGCAAAAGGAGAGATGGAAACACATTTGAAGAATCAGTTCTGACGTAGCGAACATTTACCTCACATGGTTTATCARCTGTTCTCRCTGTCTGTCCGATACCGGTCCTGGTACCAGAGTGACTGCAGCAGGACCCTCCTCCCCGTTTGCGTCTTCTCAGTTATTCCTGTAACGTGAAGAGGACTGCATTTCTTTCTCTACGTCTCCAGACAGCAGTAACATCGCCAGTACTAGTTGATATGACAGAATAATTACAACTTTCCTGATAGTAGCAACTCATTCCTGATGAATTCTCTCCATTTACCTGAGATGTGTGGACCCTGCGAGTGTGACTTTACTTCTTGTTTACTACATGCCATGCGTCTGACGTAATTGATTTGCTTCAAGCCAGTTGAAGGAAACACGTCTGATTCACATTTCTTTGTTTTTTCTTTTTTGCGAAATTTTAAAAATTCGCTCAAATTTCGAATTAAAATTGGATGGAAACACGGCTATAGACGTGGTATCTACAGAAACGTTCAAATATTGGCTAGAAGCTGGTGAAAACCATTTCTATGAACATCCAAGACAGTTAAAACTACAAGAAGATAAAATTATGAACGTGAAAATAAAATTGGTTTAGAAATTTGATAAGTCAGAGATGTCAAAATAATATTTGTGTTAAATATGAGGCATAATGTGTTCTTTTTGTTTTCAATATTGTTTTATTACCTCCACCAAGGGAGGAGGTAATGTTTTCGGTCGCATGTTTGTCTATCTGTGGACAAAATTACTCAAACACTTATGGACAGATTTTCATGAAATTTTCACCACAAGTGGGTACTGGCCAAAGGAAMACACCTTTAAATTTTGGTGATGATCTGGATCACGATCCGGACACACGAACAGCCAATCAGCTTCAAGAAAGCTGACCGTAGACTTCCAATCACATCGGATCATTTGTAGGCGGGGTCAACTCCCCGACTGTAGACATCCAATGGGATTGCCTGAAGTGGTGTAGACGACCAATCACAGAGGCGCATGGAAATAAAACTTTAGACGGTATTGTTTTAAATCGAAAAACTTACTGTTTGAAGTCACTTTAATGTAACAACAGATCATTTTCATAATACATTGGCCTGCACGTCCTAACAATTTTGTATTATGTGTTTACGTTTTTGGACTTTTACCCCCCACCTGTGTTGGAAAGGTAAGCTAGCTAACTCACCACCCCACATTCAGGTCTGTTATCCGACAGATAACGCTAAGGTTTTCTTAAACAATTATGTTTATTCTGTTTTTTTTATGGCTAAATGTTTTCTTTTTTCTGATGCTGTTCTACTCCTATTGCATGTAATTTATTATGTGTTTAGTCATTGTAAAGTACTTGTACACAAACACACATGACTACAAAAAATGTAATAAATCACACACACACAAACATACGACCTTGGCGGAGGTTTGTGCTCTCTGAGTCTAGTTATCACTACTTTTTTTTCCATAGGATTCTGTGTGTTGTATTCATGATTAAATGCAGCAAAATAAATTATTTCAAAGGTAACAGATCTTTGTAATACTTGGTTTATTTACATAATGACGTTAATTGCTGGATGTTCGGCCCCTGTGCTTTTGGCCTGCACTAACTGTGGCTCCTGGAGCAATTTAGTTGAATAGCCCTGATATAAAGAGTTTAAAAAGTAATGTTTAAATGAAAAAGAAAATCTAGTTGTTTTAATATGATTTGTGTTTTTGTTTTGGTTTTGCTGTCTTTTATTTTTGTTTTTCTAGTTTTGTTTTTTGGGTACATGACTGACTTCCTGTTTGGGGAAAATGAGTCTGAGCCGCTAATTAACAGTGTTTATTTACTCACACAGAAATGAGAGACACCATGGAATATTTAAATACGATCAGAAATCCCCCGGGTTACCAGCTCGTCTGCTCAAAACTGACTGWTTCATCACTTCTGGAGACACCAGAAGAAAAAAAAGAACTAAAACTCAACATGTGATGGTGATTTCTGATTTCTTTAAATWAATTTTGAGGCCTTAGAAGAGGGATTCCTTTTGCCACAATCCCAAAAACGTAGAGGTTTTACAGGGAATGTCCAACTATTCCAGCCAAGGAGAAAGAAATCAGGTAAGGATCAAGTGTTTAATGGCCAGGGGTGCTTGTCTAATCCCATTTGTTCTGGCGATGTCGAGGAGGTGGGCAGGG
>NW_013952545.1:306694-308371 GCF_001266775.1 Austrofundulus limnaeus
GGGGGGGGGGTCTTCACCAGTTTAAAACGATACCATCACCACAGGTATTCCAGCTCGGCTCAGATTGGCCTTGACAGGACAAAACATTGCCGCAGTAAATGGCTCGAGCACCTCCCGCCACATCGAACTCCGGAGGACAAGGTCAGATCAGCGGCGACGTGAAAGTTTCATCTCAGAAAACAAACTTGTCTTCAAAGCGCACTCCTAAACGCAGTGTAACGTAGCGGGGGAGAGTGTAACTAATACACTAAGCAGCGCGTGGAGAGCCCAAGTCAAAGGACTGCTGACTAATGTGCCAAAATGGTTGGAAATACACAGAGGTGTTTCAGATAGCAGAGGAATTTGTTATTCATATGGCCCTCAAGGTGCATCCACGAGGCTCGCATCAAAGTGTCTCACACATGTGCATGTCTGTGTGAACGCTTTTATGTGTGCAAAGTGTGTGTGTGTGTGTGTGTGTGTGTGTGTTTTCTGCTGCATCTGCAGAGCTGAAGATGCTATTAATGCTTGCTGCTGATCGCCCTCCCACATTTAAATAACAATAGTTCAGTCAGAGGAGGCATCGATGTGAATCCAACCCACAAAACACCCAGAGCTCCATTCCTGGGAGCTGTGTGTGTGTCTGTGTGCATCTATAGTTTAGATTCTTAAACATCTGTGTAGAAGATTAGACAAAAACTAAAATCAGCACAGGAAAGGAAATCAGGCAGAAGAGTCCAATCATAAGCTCACTCTGTTGTCGTTGTGGTAAATGATAAAAAATTTGGGTACCACTTTACAATAAGGCTCCCCTTATAGATGACTTATAAAGAGTTTATAGACAGGTTATTAATTTATCTGTAAACACTTTATAAATCATAAATAAATGTTTATCATGCAATAATTAAGGACAAGAAAGAGACAAAACTGTCCAGTTTCTTACCAAAAAACGAGACAAATCTGTTCACGTACGTATAACGTCTAAAGGTGCTATATTAAAAAATTTCAGACTGGGTTATTACATTGTAAGCACAATAACGATAAGAAACACATA
Organism: Austrofundulus limnaeus; assembly: GCF_001266775.1. NCBI lineage: Eukaryota > Metazoa > Chordata > Actinopteri > Cyprinodontiformes > Rivulidae > Austrofundulus > Austrofundulus limnaeus. The sequence continues at coordinate 307,728 of NW_013952545.1, forward strand.
TTTTAAACATATTAATATTGTACTGTATTACTGCATTATAAATATTCACAACTGTCAAAGGGAGACTTATCGTAGAGTGTAATACAGTTCACTATTTATTAATGACAAATAAGCATTTATAAATGCCAAAAGTATAACTTTGATGTGAAAAATCAACATTTTTAAAACTTTCTGTTGATTATCAATATTTGAAATTATTGTTCAAACATGTAACCACAGTCAATAATGCTGATGTATCATAAAAGTAAAAAAATGTCATGTTAACGTACCAAATAATCCCACCACATCCATAATAGTGTATAGTTTTACACTTTACAATAAGGATCCCTTTAATATTTGTGGATATTTATAATGCAGTAATACAGTACAATGTTATATGCTAAAATATGCGTTTCCTAATCATTATTGTGCTTACGAGGTAGTCTGAAATGTTTAATACCCAAACAGATTTGGCTCAGTATTTGGTACTAAACCAGACAATTTAGTCTCTTTTTTACCTTAATTAATGCATACTAAACACTTGTTAATAATTTGTAAAGTGTTTACAGATTAATTAATAAACTATAAACTCTTTAAAAGCCATTTACAGCGGGTAAAATAAGTATTGAACACGTCACCATTTTTCTCAGTAAATATATTACTAG
>NW_013952545.1:309595-310719 GCF_001266775.1 Austrofundulus limnaeus
TCCCATATGTTATGGCTCTTGAGCCGGGTCGTAACATAAATTTCAGTAAGTGTGTTCAATACTTTTTCCCTGTGCCATTCCACATTATTACAAATAACTTCATTTCTGGACATTTATGGTTTGATTTCTTTGTATGTATGGATCACTTGGGTTGTTACCAACATCTGGTGAAAATTTCATGTCATTAGCACCTCTAGTAATATATTTACTGAGAATAATAGTGACGTGTTCAATACTTATTTTACCCGCTGTATAGGGAAGACTTATTGTAAAATAGTGCCAAAATGTGTAAGTTGAGCAGAATCTCACTTTTTTGTTTGAAAAACACAAATAGCAGCTTTTCAAACTTATTTCACTTTCTCCAATTTCACCTGTAGAACACATGAAGGAAATAAAATGCTTCAGATAGTTTTTTTTCCTAAAAAGGATGTGCAATAATAAAAAACATGTACACGTCACAAGCTGTCGATTGATAAAACTATCCCTGAATGCTTTACAATCAAAACATAGTCATTTTACATCAACACTGACTAATGAAAGCTCCCTTCATTTTGATGTTTCCCTGGTTGTTGTCGTTTTAAAAGTAAAAAAAAAAAAACAGCAACCACATATTGTTTTACAATTAAACCACGTCTTTCAGTTCAATTGTAGCTTTATTACTCTCATCTGCACTTAACCTCAAGTGATCAGAGCAAGCCACGAGATATGCAAAATATTTGAATGTTTCAGGTACCCTACCTGCCTGCATAACAATGCAGGTACTCTCGTGGAAACAAAAACGCTACCAACAAGTTCAAGAAGCAGATTCGTAGTTCAAAGATATATATGTAAAATCTCTTCAAAAGTCAAACACTAAACAGATAAGAGAAAATACATTGGGCCTGTATAACAACATAAATTTACCTGYTGAATGTGATCAATTCYGACAGTGTTTCCAGCGCTCCTACATGACCTGTGACCCGGCCGCCTCGCGCATGCGCACTATGAAATAAAAAAAACAGTCTGCGCATTTAAAGCTGTGCGTACACTGCAAAAACTGTCCATCTAACCAAGTTTTAAAATATTATATCCAGCCAAAAAGTCTTTTTGATCTTGTTTTGAGACTGATTTACTAAACAAGAACT
>NW_013952545.1:313061-314372 GCF_001266775.1 Austrofundulus limnaeus
TTTTTATGTACAGTGCCCCGAGACAACGTATGTTGTGACTTGGCGCTATATAAATAAACTGAATTGAATTGAATTAAAAGACACTGTGCAGAGGTGTTTACATGTATTTGTTTGTCCTGTGATGCGGCTCAGTTTGATGCGTAACAGTCGGAGGAAAGAGTCGAGACGTTTGAGGGAGAAAAACGACGGCGAAGCTGAGTGGAAGAGCTGAGAAGACGGCGTGCTGCTGTCTTGTATAGCCATTCGAACAGAGGGGCGGCAGCAGCTGGAGTCCGTGTTGAGCAGGTCTTCACTTCACACAGCATCACCATCAGCACTAGTCGCGCTCAGCTGGAGTCTTACTGCACACACTCCCACAGACAAACCCATGTGTGGGAATGACTCCTTGGTTCTCATTACTCAGCCAGTGAAACGCGCTCGCCTCCCCTGGCTCGCCGCATTGGCTGGTGTTCCCACTGTTGGCTCACAGAGAAGGAAAGGACCGRCCTCACCTCTGCTCTGAATGCATTAGCACACATCACATTTTCAATCCGGACCTCGCCACAGGTTCCCAGCGAGTCTGCTGAATAGTAACAGAGCGTACGAGTTTCAGTCGGTGTGCGAGAGAGTTTAAAAATACCCATACCCCTGTCCGGTGCTGATGAGTTGTGTCACCGGAAACTTTCGGGCCAGACAGCGGGGTCATTAGCATGACTCCAAGATTGAGCGGTAAGGAGGACGGAATAAGAGAAGGGAGCAGAGAAGGTGGGAAAAAGTCAGAAAGTACAGCCAAGTTGGCAAAGTTTTTTTTTTAGGGGAAAGCAGCAAGAAGCCAGGCATGTGTGTGCACTTCCTGTACGGTGCAGAAACAAAACAATCCTCTGACATGTCTATCACCTCTGCAGAGGATGACTGGAAACKGTGTTCATCTCCACTGACTCACGTTTGAAGGTAATTCTGCACCCAGGCTGCAGCTTCGTTATAAAACCCACAACGTCTTTCTATTGAACTTTGTCTTGTCCGCCTATGAAATGCTTTGTTCGTTTCTGCACGCTGGAACAATAAAAATCGGGTCAAACCGCCAAAACAAACGATCTCACGGCTGCTCGTGACGTGCCGAGCTTTTACGGAGCACTTTTAAAAAGTCTGGACTTTAACGCTAAAAAGCTCAAAGCTCCAGTCGTCGCTGCGACGTCACAACTGTCTGGTTTAACGCTAATGAGCAAATGTGAGAGGGAGTGTGTTCCCTGATTAGCCTGGCAGCATCAGTGTCAGACACTCAGCGGGGCATCCAGCACTCAATGTGTGTGTGTGTGTGTGTGTGTGTGTGTG
>NW_013952545.1:316196-317852 GCF_001266775.1 Austrofundulus limnaeus
TTCTTACACAATCAGTTCTTGTTTAGTAAATCAGTCTCAAAACAAGATCAAAAAGACTTTTTGGCTGATATAAGGTTTTAAAACTTGGTTAGATGGACAGTTTTTGCAGTGTTTAGCCTTTCATTCATCAAAACACGCAACTTATTCTGGAGATGGRCCTTTGATTTTAGTGAATTTTGTACTTTTCACAATGTTTTACTTTATTTACAAGTTATTTTCTCCATAGAAATACATTAAAATCCTTTACAATCACTGGAATCTTTGAAATGTTCTTCAGCGTAAAAGCTTTATTTCAGTTTTCTTGTGCTTTTTAGTTTTTAGCAAAACATTGCTTCTTTCAGCTTTAACGATTCAACAAATTTCAGCAAGTCTCATAACAGAAATGCAAAATAGATTCCACTGAGTTACATAAAACGCTAAACTGTTTGATTATCCTTACTTCTACATTGGTGCGTATACTGTCATTCCAACTTTATTTGTTTGTGCTTTGCTCTACATATTTGTGCTTTTGCAGAAAACTTGCAATATCTTCATTACAGCAGCAGTACTCCCTGCTACATGTCACAAACTCGTCAGAGGCTGTTAGTTACCTCGTCTTTGCTCCACAGCCGCACTCGTTGGAGCCTCGCAGGATATAAGTCTGTAATCTGACTGTCACCTATCTGAGACGTCTCACTTAGTCTCATCATCCTCCCCTCATCTCTCATAAGCATGGCTAATAAAACGTAAAGATGGGAGATAGCACGCCRCTGACTGAGTTTTATTAAGAACATAATGACAATTTCACTGCTGTAATGATCTAAGATGAAGGGCGGAAGTGAGCTGACATCACCGGCAAAACTGTGTTCTGCTTGCTTTATTTCATTATATTGTTTAAGCTTCCTTATTAGGGACAGGGACAGGGGGGTGGGGAGTCACACTGCCACTGATAAAGCAAGGCAATTTCAGCTGCTGTTACAGCTCCAAATTACAGTTGTACATCATGCAGCTCCCTCTCTGATACTTCCTAAACTTCTCTTACATCTCCTTTTCCTCCCAGTCTCTCGCTCTGTGWGTGTGTGTGTATATGTGTGTRTGTGTGTGTGTGCAGGGACTCTGTGTGGATGTTTGTCTTCATGTCTCCTGCACTGCGAAGCAGGAGGACCGGCTGTGAGAGACAGACAGCAGCTGGAACAGCAGACCACAGCCCCACCTACAGACAGAGACGGGTCAAGATGTCAGGAACGCTGATGTTTTACCAACGTCATCTTGGGCATTTGTCCTAACAGTTTACCTCTTGACTATTTGCTTTGGAATTTAGGAAATTAGAAAATTATCATGTATTAGAATGTGCATGAGGGCTTTATATAGAAAGGCCTTGCATTTGGTGAAGAATGCAGATCACCCGTCGACTTCTAACTATTTTATGCAGTTTCTCATGCAACGTTATGAGATCATGTGAAATGTGTTAATGCTCCAAGATTGGGTTCAGGATGACTCTCAGCTACAACCACACCGAGTTTGAGCTCAATCTAAAAGTGACTGAGTTGTAGCCATGTTGAACTGTGAGACAAGTTCTCACTTGGAGATTTGGTTCATGAGATATTTTTGCAAACTGACCAGTGTTGTATAAAGCAGTGGTTCCCAAACTTTTTGTCTTCTGACCCTCAAAATATC
>NW_013952545.1:319338-321691 GCF_001266775.1 Austrofundulus limnaeus
GTATATTTATACTTCTCATTCAACCACAATTTAATGCACTCTATCCAGGAGACACAATTTATACTTTAGGAATAGGATAGTATTTATTTTAATAATAACGCGGAATAAAATAGGAGTTTTCGACTTTCTACTTCTTACCTTTTCAAAAAAAATGTAAGGAGTAGAAAGTACAGATAATAGTGTAAAAATGTAATGAGTAAAAGTAAAAAGTACGCTGAAAAATAATTACTCAAGTAAAGTACAGGTAACCAAAATTTCTACTTGAGCACAGTAACAAAGTGTTTGTACTTAGTTACTTTACAACTCTGAAGCAYGCAGACATACTGTAATATTAAAGCAGATGGAAACTTTGGTCTTTCYGTTTTACATTATAAAACTTTAGTACTTTGTTTTTGCTGCGACACAAGAACGGCACATTACACTGCTAAACCACCTGACAATTCATTTCCTTTGTGTCATTTTTCTATTTAAATTATGTTTGTGCCTCACTTTGTGGCTATTTTTGTTTTTAGGTTGGGATTTGGCTCTTTTTAAAGGAAAACAAAAAGAAAACATCATAGTTTCTTAAAATGTTTGCTGGTGTCACACTTGCAGATCACAGTATGAAACAATGCTTCCTCACTACTACTTTTTTCTTATATTGCAAAAAGTACAGTAAAATTCATGTCTTCATATATATTTAATGTGCTTTGTCAGAGTGAGTGTCTGTATGGCTTTCCCTCCAGCATTAAATCTAACAAAAAGAAAAAAAAAAAGGTCTTCAGCAAACTTGAAATGATCACAAACGTGACCCCGTCCCCTTGGCTGAATATGAAGTGACTTGCAGATCAACAAACCATCAGGCTGACAGGACTAACCTATCTGCCATTAGCCCGTCGAGATATCACACTTTGCTTTAATTCACCATCTTTCAGAGTGTCACACTTTATATTCCCTGGCATGGGCAGGCTACATGCAGATGCATAATTTAGCTCAAATTAGCGCCTATTTGAGTAAGCATCAAAGCAAGGCGGCTAAGGTTGGAGGAGAGCTTAAGGAACCGCAGGGAAACCATCGACAGGATTAATGCGGGAGATTTTTATAAGAAATTACTGGCTTAATGAAGTAGATAAAAAAGCTGTCAGTGTTTTATTGCATCTAAATTGTGTGGAAGTGGTGTTTAGCTGTCTCGCCTACGTCCCACATAATGGCTCGTGACAGTAGCTGTGAGGCTTATTTAACTTAACTGGTGAATAACTTGCATGGTGAAGCTATTCAGACTTGGTTTCATGTGCACCAAACCCCCCATTTTAACTCGTTGTAATACCACCTGAAAAACTGAGTAAAGAAAACTGACAATTAACACTTCAAGTACTTCAAATTTAAAATGTTAGAAAGGTGATTTTCATGACTATAAAGGAACATGACCTCCTAATTCTTTAGAACGTGAGCTAAATTTGGTTCAACAAATTTAGAAACTAAAAGCTGAAGTTTGCTAAGGAAGATAAACCAGAGTTGTGGTTAAGCTAAAAGAAACAGAACACTAGCTAAAAGCTTTAAAAAAGAGCAAATAGTAACTGAAAAGAGTGAAAGATCAAGCTAAAAGTAGWGCTGAGTGTTTTTGTTTGTTTTTGACAGATTCTAGAAGTTGAGCCTCTCTGTTGTTTTCTGCTCTTGTTTTAGGAAGCTCAGAATTCAACAGCATCAACAACTGATGCATTACTGAAACAGTTGGAGGTCCCAGAGCTGAGGAAAGAAAAAAATGAATAAAATAAAAAAATAAAATAAAATAAAAAAACAGAGGATATAAGAGCAGTCCTGCAGCGCCATCTAGTGTTTGTAATTTTTACTTGTGTGTGTAGAAAAGAAGAGCACAAATGCAGAAACCAAATGTTTTTTTTTTACATTTCTATCAGTGAACAAAGTGTCCGATCAGATTTACCCGTGTCTGTGTTCACATATCCACAGAGGTTTAAGTGCATTTACTTCGTTACAGAACTTAAGTAGGTTTTTTTTTGAGGATTTGTAATTTTATCAATATTTTTAATAGCTGCTTGTACTTTTATTTTGCTACATTTTAAAGCTAAAAATAATACTTTTACTTTAATTTAAAATGTAACTCGTTACTACATTAAATATGACCTCATCATGAATGAAGATGTTTCTGCACTCTAAAAAATGAAGTGTTGAATATAGTCAACCAAGTCATGTCAAACTGGCTCCACTAAGCCTAGTAGAGTAGATTGAGCAAAGAGYATTCATACATTGCTCAATTTACTCAACCTGGCTTAAAGGGCCAATATTATGTGTTTCTCGGGCATATATTTAAATACTATACCATAATAAAGTATCTATGTCACGTTTAGTTGTTCTT
>NW_013952545.1:323000-325388 GCF_001266775.1 Austrofundulus limnaeus
CTTTAAATCTATTTTATTTTAATCAATGCAAAATGAACAAATTTAAGAGGTAAAAGGTAATAAAACTTATTTTACATAATGAAGTTTACCCACCATGTTGGTGCCAGAAACAGTRGTTTGCACAGATAATTAAATATTATTAGGTTTATATTTGAATTCAGGGAGTGGGATGAGAAAAAAAATTCCCAGGGAGGCATGACGAAAAAATAAAGAACCACTGGACTACAGGCAATATGCATTTATTCCAAGAATGCTTGGTCATAATTCTCAATCATCTCAATTGCGCAAACAAAGACTGAGTTATATTTTTTATGACAATTAAAATGAAAATTAGTCCATTTTTTTCTCCAAATGCATCACTTTATTTTTCATCTTCGATTACAATGAGCAGTGTTACAGCTGAGATTAACACAAGTTAACACACGGATGTAAACATGCTTGGAATGAGAACGTCATGTTCTTGTGARCCTTTGCGGTCAGAACTCAAGAAAAACAACAACAAAACAAAACAAATGAATAACTTTGAGCAGGACTGAAAGCGTAGGGCGAAACACATGCAAACTGAAATCTGTTTAAATGATGAGCCTACGTCTTTATCAGTCCTGCACCTCATCTCTTTTCCTTTAAATCAAATCGTGGCGTATTATAAATCATTTCTTTTAATCGTTTGGCAGTGTTTTAACAAAGACTTAGCTTCAAATGTCCAACTAAACGTTTCTTTATAATCTTAAAAGCCAAAAGCAAGAGTTTTTATTGAACTTACTTTCACTGATTGAAAAAGTTGAATTATGAGCTGCTGTTACCAAGAAGAAACATCTTCTAAGTGAACGGTCCTTCGCTGCAGGCTGGGATTACGTCAACACCATTTTATTGAAACTCACACATGCATACCCACACACCCACAGACACACACACACACACCACAGTAAGCTGGACAGCACAATCCCTGCTCAGTTCGCTCACCAACCCTTCACAAGTGAAACCAAAAAAAGTGAGATGTGTGCAGCGTCGGGTTACAGTGAGGTGAGCGGTGGTGAGAAAAAGCTCRCGCTGCCGTCAAGCTTTCTCTGCGTAAGGCCATCTCTGAACGCGCGGCGGGTTCGGACGAGAGGTCCGSCTTCCTCAGCACAGAAGTGGTCGGGCTTGTCACCAGACAAAGAGTCCGTTTGTCCAGCAGAGGTCAGAATGTGTTGTTGTTTTTGTTTATTCCTCCTCACATTGTTCAAGAAAAAAGAAGAAAAAAAAAAAAGAACCAGCAGCTAATCATCACAGCCTCTTCAGAAAAGAAAAGAAGCCGAACCTGTTTTGTTTTTTTTTTTCCTGTTCAGGAGCAGATTCTCAACTTCCACACAGCCAACAGGATGCTTCACCTGAAACAGATGCCTGGCCTCCTCCTCCTCCTCCTCCTTGTTTTGCTCGAGGCATCTTTCAGGGCTTTAGGTACTGGGAGCGAGGGGGTTGTGACTGGTGTACTAGTGAGCCCCAGTGTTGTAGTCTCTCCTCTACAGGCTCCCTGATCATTTCTTTCCTCCACCTTTATTTTGCATCTGTTTGTTATTATTTATTTATTTATTTTTAAATTTTTTTTTAAAACATCTTGTGTTGGGGATTAAACAGTGTTGCGCGGCGTGCCGTTCACAGCGACGGCCTTGTTGCAGGGCGAGCCCACCGCCTGCGAGCCCAACGGTCGCTGGGCAGAAACGCCCACCTCAAACACCTCGTGGATGGCCTTCCGGAAACAGTGGAAGTTGTAGTCTATTAATCCTGGAGAGAAAAACAGGATTTGTAAACATTAAAAAGGAGACATATGCTTTAAAATCCTTCTTTTTCACATTTAAATCCTTCAGCTGGGGTCTATATAAAGTGGGACTTTAATGTTTTGGTCTGAATTCCTCCTTACTGTAACTCCACAAGCCCCTCTTTCACCCCTTTTACTGAGGTGTGTCTCAGATCAACTCATTTTGAGGCTGTCTCTTTAAATCCAAGAGAAGCTGTTCATGCCCCGCCCCCTCCAGCTTCCGGACCGGTCCATTGCAGTTTGATAGAGGGTTTACAACTATATAGCAGTGCATTAACTTTCTTTCCTTACAAATTAATTCAAAGATGTCAACAAGGAAAGACTTGTCCGTCCAGCCTTACATGTTGGAGCCAGAGTCTGACCCAGAGGAGAATGAAAACAACCAAACTGTAGTTGGTAAGTCCAGACCTTTTTTACAAGTTCTGTTGAAAATACTTTGATAAAATAGTTCAGAAAACTGAATGGTTTGAAATATATGACCCAAACAGAATATTAGACATCTACACAGCACCAGGAGAGAATAAATTCAATATTTCTGCACTCCTAGAGACACTAGGTACACAAAAAAATGCATTTAACAGCTAAAAATG
>NW_013952545.1:329392-331831 GCF_001266775.1 Austrofundulus limnaeus
CCATTCCACATTATTACAAATAACTTCATTTCTGGACATTTATGGTTTGATTTCTTTGTATGTATGGATCACTTCGGTTGTTACCAACATCTGGTGAAAGTTTCATGTCATTAGCACCTCTAGTAATATATTTACTGAGAAAAACGGTGATGTGTTCAATACTTATTTTACCTGCTGTACTTAAGTTATCCGTTTGCATCCCTTACTGCAGTGTAAAAGTGCTGGTATTTTGAAGCCATGTACGCTCTGTAGACACGTCGGTGCACGTTTACCTTTGCGCTCGAAGCTCTCCTCTCTCAGGATACAGACGAGAGCCAGGAACTTGGTGACCTCYTTGAGGTACAGCACAGTGGTGTTGTTGAGCTTGATGATGGCCATGGACTCTTTGTCGTAGGCGCTGCCGCTGCCATCCTCCCTCAGACTGGWGAGACAGAAACACAGCAAGGTCATCTAAAGAGAAGAAACGATCTGCAGCTCTTCTCTGACAATTATTACTCGTCCAGCTTCAGTCGGATGAACTCCAGAGAGTAAAGAGTAARAAAATCATAGAATCTTTAGAGTTTAACGTCTTTTTTCTTCACAAACTGGACATTTAACATCCATTTAAATTAGTTTTTTCACCCCCATCTCTAAGCAAAGAYAGTCCTTCAATAAAACCAACATGCGCACCCATAAATGCAGGAAACATCGATAACCACGTCGATCATATCGCAGCAGAGTTCGTAGGACTGCATGTCGACAGGCGAGCTGTCTGTGGCGATGTAGATCTTACTGACGACATCAAACAGGAAGGCCTTCTCGATCCCTGAATTCTGTCAGCAGCACCAAGAAACAGAACAAAACAAAAAAATAAAAAATAAAAAAGCAGGTTAGGAAATTACATGATTTAGAAAAGAACAGATGAAGATCTTTGACATTAAAGCTGCCGTGTTACAAAACTAATGGTGAAATWTTTTCTAATAAACTTCACCACTTTAAAAGTGTTTGAGATAATTATTTAATCTTTAAAAGATATCAGATGAAGCAGAATTCTTGTTCTAACCCAGTAGTTCTTAAAGTGGAGCGATGTTCCCGCCTCTTACTGAAACAACTGCTCCACTGACTGATGCTGAGTGATACTCCTGATGTTTTCCCAAGAAAAACACTTCAAATACGAAAACACAGCATGTGTGTATGTGCCGGATTGTGTGTGATGGTCAAATGTCGGGTGTGGTGTCCTGTGCGTTATTGGTGTTCATTTCACATGTTGTATAATTTCTATCGGTTTCTCTCTTTACTGTTCTTATATTTCTCTTCTACTTTTTCTTTCTTACTATAGTAATAAAAAAGCCACTGATGATGCAGAAATTAAGAAACTAACATTCAGTTTTGTTTTCTACTGAAGTGGCAAAAAAAAAAAATAAAAACACCATTGCTTTAAGGCTTTAAAGTGTCTTAAAATTACAGCCTGTCACATAATCAGTCATCTATTGTTGTTGTCAGTCAGCTATCAGAAGTGTTTTGTAAACAACAAAACCTTTAGAAATATGGACTAAAGTTCATCAGTTTGAACAAACGATGCCTCCAGTGGCCTGATGTGTCATAAACAAAGAAATTTCTCATGTTTTTTTCTTTATCAAATGACTTTAGTTTGTTATTTTTGCTGTTGATCATGAAGTTACAGTAAACTAAGCCATTATTAGGCAGCGTGCTTTAAAGTGGCTTAACCCGTAACAATCAGTGCAGCTTAAAATGACTACAACRCAAAGTACCACAGAAAAGACTAAAAACATTCCAAATACATATTTATTCCATAGAAACAAACAACAAAAACACACAGGAGCCTGACAGTCTTTATGACATTAAAAAAATCCAAACTCACCACACACATTTTTAGAAARATCATTTCTGAAGGAGCATACGTGTGTGCCAAAAAAGGACAAAAAATGTTGTTTACTTACAGAAATAAAGATGTTTAACAGGTTTTCCAACGTTGGGAGCTGTGGGATGAGTTTCTGCACCACTTTGCTGAAGGCCTCAAATATAGAGTGGTCATATATACTCGTCAAGTAGAAGCTAAAAATGGCACGCACGCACGCACGCACACACACACACACACAAAGAGGAAATGAATAAGCTAATACTCTGAGACGTTTCCTCTAAAATGCATCTGAAACCAGGTTAAAACATAAATCAGCCACAAGACAAACAGGTGCTGAAATGAGAAAGTCTCAGTAAAACCTGACTGTCTTCATCTGAGTGYTGCAAAACTGACAGCACGTGACTTTAGTTACAGAAACACACAAAACCTGAGGAAGTAAACTATAAAAGGAAGCTGAATGATTGACGGAGACTTGGTTTAACTCTACAGTGTGGAGAAAAAAATACTAATACTACTCCCAGTATTTCATTCAAGGAATGTTGTGTGTATTTTGTTCAGTAACACAAACAGGAGTGGAT
>NW_013952545.1:332009-333543 GCF_001266775.1 Austrofundulus limnaeus
ATTTATTTCAGCGCTGTATTTGTTCCTAATTAGCAGAGCTGAGAGGAACCTCACATACATGTGTCAAAGATCATTAAGGAAATAAAACAATTTAAGCCTGACAGTCTTTATTTCAACTCGTCTTATTTTAGATTTTGCTACATTTTCCACAACTGTAGGGCAAAAAAGACTATTTATAAAGCTGTTTAGATTTAACATTACTTAATGAAGTCAAAATTTACACTACGAGCATAAACTTACTTTCAGGGTTGGCGGTCACTAAACTTTTCTGTTTATGAATATGAAAAAAGTAAAATGAGCGCAATAAATTCCTCAAAATCTAAATGAAACTAAAAGAACCTCAAACGTGGTACGGCACTTGTTGAGCTGAATAAAATGTTAAATCAATGTGTTTAAATTAGAAATAAATTATCAACTTCCTTTTAGAAACAGATGGTGTTAATTCAGGAAGCTAATTGTAGAGGCAGGTAAAGAAAAAAATTCACAGTTTTAAAAGATAAATTCACGAGCTCCATTAATTACTCAAACTAGACAGGCATAATAACTGAAAGGAAATATATATATTAAGGAGGTAGAGTTTTATTGTTGGACAGATGTGTGTTTATCGTTTGAGTAAGAAAATATTCAGCCTTGCTGGCCAAGTGCTGCTTAACAAAGGAAGTTATTATAAAATGGACTGTAACTTCAGAAGCGTACGAAGGAGGATTAGGGCCACTGGAAAAAAAAATCTAATTTTAATCTCAGATTTCTGACATTTTTTCCTCAGAATTAGGAAAARGTCAGAATTCTGAGTTTTTCCAGTATCCTCTTTCATTGAGGAAAGTCAGCAGGAGAGGTGATAACTTGCTCATGTAAACACGTTTTTTAGAGTTAAAGTGTCAACATATATTTCCCTCCTCCTGCCTTGCAGTGTTCACATGTACCTGAGGTGCAGCTTCTCTAAACTTGCGTCTGCTAGATGGTCGTTGGCTCGCTGATGGATGTCTCTCTGCGTTTCGATCTTGTGATCGTCCGACAGGCCGTCCACTTTGTGGATGAACACCTCGAAGTTGATCTCCGGGTTGACCCTGTAGGCCTGCGACACGGTGTGGTGGAGCCGATCCAGAGCCTCCACATAATCGTCCTGCAGCAGAGCAGACTGTTTACACTGGGTTCATGCAGGTTTCAGACCTTTTAAGACCATTAGGAATGACATTTAAGACCAAACCGACACATTAACAGGAACAGTCAAATGGTCCCAGAAATTTTAAGGTAGAAACCTTTTATTGTTATCAATTTAGCTATTAAAGAATATTTAATTTTAATACAAGAACACTAAATTATTTTAATGAAACGGTCATATCTGACCGCTGTGTACCGCTTTCAACAGAGTAAAAAAATGACCAATACCAAGCAAAGTTTCACTGAAAACACTTTCCAAAATTTAAACGACAAGCAGTGGACATGACTGAACTTTTTTCTTTTTGGGCAAGTCAACAAGCTCCCATATGTTTATTATTATTATAAAGTTTATTCATTTAAAACAAAACAACAC
>NW_013952545.1:337947-339580 GCF_001266775.1 Austrofundulus limnaeus
CTTAATTATTGTGCAATATTTAAAGAATGAGACTTTACGTTTTTCTTTGTTTTGTTTCAGTGTTTATTAATTGATAACATCAAATAAACATGTTTGTTGCATTGCATTATCATGCAACTTGTGTGTGTGTCTCTGCCAGAACACAAATGTATTTTTATTCCTTTTATGCCTGATTAGACATGATTTAATCCTTTTAGAGCTTTTGTCTTTTATTTTAGAAGGTTTTTTTTTCACAACAAATATGTTCTGTGGTGTTTCCTCTTATTTAAAATAGAGTTTAATGAGATTTAACTAATTTAATGTGTTTTGTAACATCATGACTGAGTATTTTTGTATACTTAATGTCATTATTCTACTGGATTTCCTGAAAAATCAATCTGGGATCAATAAACTACCCAACCTACTTATCCATCTACCTGAGATTCATGTTTTAATAAGTTAATGGGACACATTAGAATAACCCGTAAGCTAAGTGTAACTCTTGAAATAAACAATTTGAAATATTTCAACACTAGTTGCGTAGATGACGGATGTCGCTAAGTTTGAGTCAGTAAATCCTGCTGTGGTTTTCATGAAAAGAATGTGACAAACACCGCTGTGTTTGACTTGTCTGCGGTGTCATTTGAATGTCACGTGCCAAACTAAAAAGGGAGAAGGGCAAAACACTGCTGATGCAAGACGTCACTGAACTCAGCATTTCTTTCAGCTTCGTGATTCAAAGCTGGACAGTGAGGCAGCAGCTTACAGCCAGCTTACAGATTAGGGAAGAATCAAGACTTTTGGATCAACTGAGAGAAAACAGGAAGCATTGAAGGCTGGGTAGACTCGGCTCCATTTCAAATCAGCAGAAAAGGGGCCTCGAAGACCACAGGCCCCGATGAAGCAGTAAAAAAGCTGAATCACATGTTCCTCGGCCCAAACTGAAAGTTCACAGAGGAACATTAATCTGAGTTTGTGGATTAGAGCGAACAGCAGAAGCGTGTCTTAACGCTTCGGCAGAGAAATGTGGCTTTTCCTTTTTAATTATCGCTCCCTCCCAAAAGSGAAGGCAGTGATGTGTTTGCCTGCAGTTTGTCTGTAGTGTTAGCAAAATATCTCACGAACCAGCGGATGGACTTTAATGAAACTCTCAGATGTGCCTCTAYAACCGATTACCTTTTGGAGTCAGCTTAATTCAATATGGCCACTACAGCTAATAAACGTTACCCATCAGCTCTGTCAGTTTTCCAAACGTTGAGCTAAAACTTGCTGTGGTCACTGAGCATCGACAAAAAACTTGGAGCTCTGAAAGATCAGGCAACATTTCACTCCTCCATTCCTTCTTATCATAAAAACGACCCGAGTTTAAAAACGCTGACSTGCATTCCTACAAAAAAAAATCTTTCAATTGCCTCTCCTGGCTCTTGTGATGTTGGGCTGCAAACTTCTTAAATTTTAACATAAATAATAAAATACCATGAAGGGAACAGAAGCATCTTTATCCATTATTCAACCACTGTGTCAGCCTGGAGGAGACATTAGAAATTATAGAGATGCTATAAGCAGGGGGATCACACCTAAAAGGATGGATAATGAAATAACCACATTATTCTTATCATTATTATTATTATTATTATTATTATTATTATTATTA
>NW_013952545.1:339620-344622 GCF_001266775.1 Austrofundulus limnaeus
ATATAAAACAGTTTACTCTGAGTGGATCAAATCCATTAAATCAGTGTTTCCCAAAGTTGGGGTCGGGACCCAAAGTGGGGTCCCGAAAAATCAAGGTGGGGTCCTGAAAAGACTTTCGGAACTAATTACATTTTTGCCTTAGTTGTTACAAAGGAGAGAGGTTAGTGTATTTAAAATGGATAAATGTAGTATAAAAATATAGTTACTGTGCCCGTGTTTAGTTGACTTAATACAAATGTTTATCATCCAACAACAGCTGGGGGCACAGGTCTCTGCTACTGTTATTTTGTGGGTCAAAATCTGAAAAGTTTGGGAACCACTGAACTTTGGTTCCCCAAGTTGGGCTTGGGACCCAATTATGGGTCATGAAGCACCTTGGATAATCTCCAGAAATCAATTTAAAGGATAATAAAACAATTGCTGATGTAATATTTTCCCTATAACTATTACAAAAACAGAAAATAAGTATAAATAAGTATTTATATTTGTGTACAAGCTGTTTAGATTGTCAAAAAAACTGTATTTTTAGGGTTATTAACGAAGTTCGTGTACTCAGACCAGTAATATTTGGGGTCACAAGTTTTTGCCATGGATATTTTGTGGGTCAGAACATAAAAAGTTTGGGAACCACTGGTTTACATGATTGTGGATCAGCTGTACACTGGTGGACCTAAAACTTATTTAGAAACTTGGGACAGTGCATGTGCATGGCACAAAAGTAAGGATCAGTGGGTTAACAAAAATAATAACGAGGATGTATGAATAAACTGCAGGTGCTGAGTTGTGTTGCTGTGTTAAAAGGTGTGGTCACTTGCTAATCATGTGTTAGGCATGTTGAAAAACAGTCACATGTTTAGTTACATTGAGGCTCTCTGTCCAGCTGATCAATCATTAACAGCAGCAGATCATTAGACCCCAGTTCTCCTGTACATTTTGACTGATTTGATTGATAAACTGATCACGGACATTTTGACAAGAAGAAGAAGAAGAAGAAATGGGAGAAGAAGGAGGAGGAGGCCTCCTGAAAGCTAGTTTAAAAGGCTCTGCCTACCTTCTGTATCGATGATTTGCCGCTTCGCCTCAAACCCATGAGCAGGATTCTCGGTTTGCTGTCGGATGCGGTCGGGCTTTCCTCGATGTCGGCCTCCTCATCCTCTCCGTAACCGAAATCTTTGGGGAAGGAGTCCGTCACCCCGTAGCTGTCAGGCAGCTGTTCCTCGTACTGAATCGACATTTTGACCTAAACGATGGTCGCTTACCACCCCCCCCTCCCCAGTTACCCCCCTTCCCTTTCAACTTCCACCCACCGCACCCGTGTTTGCGCCAGACGGTGGGACCACCAACGACAAAAAAATACCGTATCACAATGAAAATAGTTCGTCAATATCGCCCGAGCTACTTGGAAACACAGCGCGAGATCCCACACATTTCTCTAGGATTTCCTCTCACTCTTCGTCCCGCCTCTTAGCTCCGATTGGTTGCGTCGGATTACATCGCGAATAACGATTGGCTGTTCGCACCGTCAATCTGTGGCGCGGGTCTCGCTGTCACATGACTGGGTTTCTGCGCGCAGTCAGTTCAGAAACAACAACAGACAAGAGTTTGAAGCTGCATTGAGTTGTTTGCACATTTGTGCATTTTTGATATATATTTATATTTATAATTTATAAAAAATAAAAAGAGTTTTTAACACGGTTATTGTGAGATATTACCGGTAGATGGCGATGGAGAAACACCATAGCACACTTGTGGCTTTCGCGTTTGCTCAGTAATGTCGGAAACATTTTCCATAAACTAAAAAAACAAAGACATTAATGGCCATGCACGATTTATTATGAATTAAAGTTCTAAAGACAATATATATTACTTTTACTTTTTTTAATATTAGGCAAGTCATGGACGCCAGAACTGAAAGCCGCTTGTAGAGATGAGCAGTTTTAGGTTTTACGTGAAGCACCTGAAGGCAGCACCCTGTCCAGCAGACCAGTGGAGTTAACCCCGCCCSTCACTGTTTGCTGAAGCGAGGGGTTCTTGGAGTAGTAAGGTTGAGGACTTAAAACGAAAGTTAACGTTCTTGACTTGGTTTTTTCCCTTTAAGTAGACAGCGGTTTCTTAAAATACATACTAGTTAGTTATACTATCAGCTACCCACCTGGAGACATTATGGCGCATTATAGAGTAAGTGTATTTGTTGTCACTTTGAGCTTGTTGTAATAAACAAAACTGTATCTTACGCGCAAACCAAATGCTGTTAATTTGACCAGCTGAGAAYAAGTTTGCATTAACTCATATGAACATATCGACTTGATAATTACAGCTATTGTTTGTAGAATGTTTTGTATAAAAACCCCTATATAGTTCTAGAAAATTAATGTTGGTCCCTTTAKGAAATGTAAATATTGTTGTATTTTTGCAGGCTTCAGACTCCAAGAGAGAGCAGTTTCGGAGATATTTAGAGAAAACTGGAGTTGTTGACAGTCTCACAAGTGGTAACACTTTTATTTTATTTTTACAAGATTTGCAGACTGAAACAAACAAAATCGACGCGTTTTTAAGCGTCCCTGCGTTAACACAGCTGATTTTAATTAAATTGCCTAATTAAAATCAGGTGCGTTAAAACAAGGGTTGGAAAGCAGCAAGTTACATAATTAACTCTGTATTAAACTTATACTTTTATTCCAATCTGTACTTTTACATGAGTATGTTTTACTTCTAGTATTTTTACCTGGGTACATTTGAAAGCCCATTTCTTACAGAGTAAAAAAAAAAACACTTTTACTTGTCCTTGAGTAAATTTTTAACAGAGTAACTTTACTTTTACTTGAATATGTAATTTTAGTACTTTTCCCCACCTCTGATTAAAGCTATAAAATACCCAAAACAAGCAGGTCAGACTTGAAAAAAATCAAACCACTTTTATTTTTTACTTTTATCAAATACACTAAATTATGCAGTAATTTTGTCTAGCATTTATATTAGATAATTATATTTAAAATCATTTGAACCAAGGACATATGTTAGAACTTTGTTGCTCAGTTCTGTTTGAAACTCATCTTTCTTTCTGTTTTCAGTTTTTGTGTCTCTGTACGAACAACAAGAGAAGCCCACTGATGCTTTAGAGTATCCTTCACATCACAATACACATCCTGACTACTTCAACATTTTTTTTTTTTTTTTTTTTTAGTTGTGGGGTTTGGGTTTATTTCTGAATTCTTTGATTCTTTAACCATGTCCTCAGATATGTTAAGAAACATCTGGGCGCTCTGGAGGAGATTTCGGACTCGGAGGCCCTGCAGCAGGAAGTGATGGATCTGAGGCAGAAGTGTGCACGTCTGATGGAGGAGAACAAAGACCTCAAAGCAAGGGTAGTTGTTTTGTTGTGCTTTTTAATTGTATTTTAAATAAAAAAAGGCCCTTGCTTTTATGCCTGAATATTAAAATAAGTTCATCTTAAATGAGATGGGGTGAAGTTTTGGTCAAATGTAACTTTTATTACTCATAATCTCATGCAACATTGCAAGATTTCTTTCATTAAATAAGGTTTTCTGTTAATCTAACCACTCCTTACATACCTTTTTATTTCTGTGAGACTAATACAGATGAATTTCTGTCTCTGCAGCTGCAGCAGCGTGAACCTGGATCTGAAGATGGAGGCGCRGCCAACTAGTCCCCAGCAGCACTTATGGTCAAAATGTGTATTAAAACTGCAGTTCTTTTGAATTTAAAGACAGGCCGGCGCTGGAACGTGAAAGCCTCAAACTTTTTACTTGGCTGCTGTGTTTTTGTAAACCATTACATTTAATCTTTGTTTCTTACAATAACTTATTCTGTAAATGTTTCTGAATATGGTTTTCTTGTTCATTTAAACTTGAGTAAAGTTACTTCTCAACAGATTGGGACTTTATTATTTTAGGCAGTGAACATATTCTGCTCAGATTGAGATTTAGCCACATTTTGTTTTCCAATAATGCAGTTTTAAGCYAAAATGAACAAAAAATGGTTTTATTTTTATTTTATCACTTGTTCTTTTGAGATTGCAGCTTTCTGTGATTCTTGACATTCTTACCTCACATTTTTACTTATAGACAAACAAAAAAGGACCAAATTAGACTTTTAAAAACAGTCAAGTTGTACATATTGGTGAGGACAGCTGGTATTTCATAGTTACATTTTTTAACTTCAGCTCTCTAACCTGTTAGTTATAAAGAGGTAAAACAAATCTACTAAGACATAGTTTTTCTTAATAACTCACTGATTGGACCAYCAAATCCCATTTAAAAGTACGAGATGAGATTCCCAAATAAACACATTTCACTCTGGACAGGCAGGAGTCCAGCTCCTTGGAAGAAAGTCATTGGGTATTTTTTATGCCCGACTTAGATTTTCTAATCTTTGTCAAATAGGGTTGAAATTTCTTGATTTAAAGATGTAAAATCTACAAATAATGAAACTACATTTACAGGCAGCAGTTCAACAAAAAAAAAAAAAAAAAAAAACTGCTGCCTCTAATTGTAAAAAAGTTACAGCCAGGCAACACCAAAACAATTGCTAATTATTCTAAACACATTTGTAGGAGTAAACTGATCTTTCAGTAATGTCAGAATAAATTTGACAACACTCTAGGGAAAAATTGTAATCTTTATTAAAGTAATAATATAGGAGACTTCTGGTTGGTTTTTGGTGCATGATTTTGTAGAACGTCTTTTTCGATTGAAATCAATAGCTCAGTGTTTTTCAACCCTGGTCCTCAAGGCACACTGCCCCACACGTTTTACAGGTCTCCCTGCTTTGACACACACCTGATTCCAATGACTGCAGTTTAACAAGCCTGTTAATCAGTTATCAATTGAAATCAGCTGTGTTGAAGCAGGGAACCATCTAAAACATACAGGGCAGTGTGCTTTGAGGGCCAGGGTTGAAAAACACTGAGCTATTGATTTCAATCGAAAAAGACGTTCTACAAAATCATGCACCAAAAACCAACCAGAAGTCTCCTATATTA